>NC_069723.1:22222634-22522634 GCF_027358585.1 Pangasianodon hypophthalmus | reverse complement strand
TTAAGAAGAGTGCAGTAAAGGAAAAAGGGAAGAGAAAAAAAAAAAAAAAAAAAAAAAACATTCATTCTCTCTGCAAGAAGCACGAAGCTGATGTGCTTCATTTGTTATGAAAGCATGGCCATTGTGAAGAGTGGTACAAAACTACCAACAGAACCCGGAGGTAAGAACCACAAAAATAAGCCAGTTCAAATCATCATATCAGGCTACAAACAGAATAATGAAGAGCGAGCAACAGAGGCTTCACACCGTGACATGGGTCTTTGGCAAACCCAAGAAAACTTTGACGCTGAAATATGGGTGGAAAACAAAAAAGATGAAATGGCAGAGACGATGCGTCAAATTTACTTGTACATCAGCCTTGTCTTGTACTTCGTGGGATGCATGGAATTTATTTAGTTTATTTGTCCTATACGGACCTTCAGTTCTATGGAAATTGGGTAAGATTTATATTTGATTATTCCTGCTATAAATGAGGAAGAAGCAGCCTTTATTTATCACAGTGAAATTCTTTTTTCACATATCCCACCTTGTTAGGAAGCTGGGGTCAGCAATATTATGGCACCCCTGGAGTAGATAAGGTTAAGGGCCTTGCTCAAGGGCCCAAGAGCAGCAGCAGGAGCTTTGCGGTGATGGGGCTTGAACCCCCAACCTTCTGATCAGTAACTCAGAGCCATAACCGGTGAAGCACCACTGCCCTAAATGATGCTATAGATGATGTTCTAGATGACGTTAGAGACGATGCTGAAGATGATGTTACAGATGATGTTGCAGATGCCAAAGTTTACACTATAGAGGATATTACAGATGACCCTATAGATAAAGTTAGAGATGATGTTAGAGAAACCATAGATTACACTATAGATGATGTGACAGATGACATCGATGTTACAGAGGATGCTGTAGATCCCAGGTTCCCAGCCCTGGTCCTGGAGAACCTCCTCTCGCACACGCACACTTCAGCTCAGACAGGACTGCTAATTAGCTGATCAGTTAAAACAAGTAAAAACAGTAAAATATGCAGGACAGGGGGTACTCCAGGAGCAGGTTGGGAGCTTGTGCTGTAGATGTTATAGCTGATGCTATAGATGCTGTGTTTATGTAGAGATATTTCACCATTTACACTGCTACACAATGAAGTATTACACTTATATAGTACTGTGTTTGCATGATTCAAAGATGAAATATGGCTTTTGTGACTTGTTTTCCATCCATCTGTCTCCCTGTGTGTGTGTGTGTGTGTGTGTGTGTGTGTGTGTGTGTGTGTGTGTGTGTGTGTGTCCCTCTCGCTCTGTCCTCCGGATATGGCTTGTTTTGGGGGGAAAAAACCCACTCTTGTTTCTGTTTTCTTATTAATGTAAATTTATAGGAGGAAAAGGACAAAGGTTCAAAATGAAACCTCAAAAATTCTGTAATTCATCAAATGTTTAGAGACACAAAAGATGAACATTACAGATATGTTTTGTATTACATTAAGGTTTTGTGGAAGGACCTTTAATAAAAGCTGAACTACATCCAGATAAAGTTACTGGTCATTAAATAACAACAGCAACTCGGCACCTGACTCCTGACCGGTTTCTCTCACAACGTGGAACATGTTCAATAAAGTGTCAGGAAGGCAAATACATCTGCTAACACACACACAAATACAAGCATGGACACACACACACACACACACACACACACACACACACACACACACACACACACACGTCTGCGAGAGATTAATTTACACATACACGCAGCACGACTCAGCAGTTACAGCCTTCAGAGCTGTAAAAGGAGCTGTGTATTTGCAGTTTCAATCCATTTAATTACTGCTTAAACTCTGCAATGTGACAACGTTCATAAATTAAAAACATTCTCTGCAATTTAATGTAGCTTAGCGTAGCATGCTTGGGCAAGGCCTGGGCTTGAAGCACTTTGTGTTGACACAGAGGAGCTCTTAAGGTCTGGAATTGAACTAAAAACACATTTCTAACTGAGAGTGTAGTTTCTGAGACATGTTGTGCCTTTTAGGGTAAACACTGAAGCACAAAAAAAAAAAGCAATTCAGTGAAAATTATGGTGTAATGCATGATATAATTATTTAGCCATGTTTATATTACATTTCATTTAATTCACTTTATTTATTGCATTAGTTAACATTAAACAACCATAAGGTTCAGCTTTACATACCACAAGTAAAGATAAAAGGTAATAAGCAAGGAATAAAACACTGCATCGTTCTGTAATAGGAAAATAATCAACAACAAGCTGATGGAGTGGAGTCACTGTTACCACCCCAAAGTTGATTATTTCCCTCTAACAGCACATCCTGGTGTGTTTTATTCCTCTTACACCACAGCAATTTTTATTTAAATGTTTTATTTAGTAAATAATGATGTAAATAATGATCACATTTTTTTAAAACCATTTATCTTTACATTTAATGTTATGGAGTTTCGCAAAACAGTCATTCCCTCACCGACCTCTTTCTTTTCTCTGTTTTTAAGTAAATAAGACAATGTTACAGAGAATTTGAAAAACGGAAACTCCTCTGTTCTGAACTTAAAGTTACAGCTTAACCTCTGAATGTTACAAAGCACTGACACTGGAGACTCCTTCCATAAATGTTACATAAATGTTTCCTTACAGAAAACTTCACCATATCAACAGTTACACGTTTTCAGTCCATTAATGAGCATCGGTCATAGAAGTCCCTGTGAACGAGCTGTTTCTATAGTAACAGTAACATATTAGACCGAGCGCATTAATATAACCCTGTTATTTGCAGCTCTCTGACCAATCAGATTCAAGTATTCAGCAGCGCTGTGCTATAAAATGTTCATGTTATTCCTGATGAAAAATAAGTCCATGTAAATTAGTGTACATATTGGAACTTGCTGTTTAGTCAGTTTTAACTTCAACAAATGTTAATTAGTAGCTAAATTCATATGTCTCATTAGGTTTGTTATAAAAATAACAGTCATTAAGTTCATATTAATTATGAGGTATTAATATTGGAGTTTTTCGAAGGGGAAAAAAATGAATAAGCTAAGAATTACTTCAACAAAACAAACATTTTTCCACCTCACAGTTTCTCTCAGGCCAGTTTGGAGAGAAAAACCTGAAATGAAAATCCCGATTCCATACCAGAATCAGGCATAAAGTACATCTCACAGTCTGTCCACATGCTCATGCTGCAGGGAGACACTGATGAGTGGTTCTCTTACACACAGATCAGAGGAAACCCTCAGCCTTGGGGAATGCAGCCGGACCACACGGCCAACAAGCGCTGAGATTTATGAAGCCGGAGCACACGCAGACTGAGCAAATGAAAATGCAACCTGGAGGGCCGACACCATCATACAACACAAAATACAACAGCCAATCAGAACCCTGGCTTCCTGAGAGGACGATTGTTCTTCAGGTGTTGTGACATCACATTTATGAATTCTGGTAGAAACAGCATTTTAGTTTCTGTAATCTGAAGAGAATATTGAAAGGATGTTTATAAGTAGTCTCAGCATGCAATGATGGTTATGTCTAATTTAGGGTTGAGTGCAAAAGTCTGCATCCCCTTAGTTTTTCAGTGGGAGAAAATTTACAAAATGGACATTTAATGCTTTATTTTCCTTTTGAGAAATATTGATGCAACATACAGCCTAAATATTGCATTAACCATGTCTAATTCAGCAGTCAGCAGTTGAATCCACCTCATTAAGGGATCTAAAGACTTAAAACAATCAGCAGTGATTAGTGTGTATGAAAAAAGGTATGTAATGTTTAAAAAGGCTCTCAAATTCTCAAACATTTTCCTGTAAAGCAGTTGAGCTACGAGTCAGAAGGTACCAGCCTGAGGGGAAAATAAATAAATAAATAAATAAATAATAAAAATTCACACAAAAAAAAAAAAAAATTAAAAAAAAAAAAACACCAATAACTAAATAAAAAAGAAAAGAAATTATTGACCTTTTACAGACCTGGATAATGGAAATAATTTTCCCTTAGGTGGGATAATTGTCCACATTTATAAAATCTTGAAAAATATAATTTGATTATTTCACTATTCATATTTTACCATACACTGTTTTGCCAATTTTGTTCCTCGTGAAGGAAAAAAGATGGAATATTTGTAAAACTTTGATTTAATGTCTCCACAGTAAGGGTGTACAAACTTTTGCACTCAACTGTTTCTCAATTCTGATTGCTATTGAACCATTTCTCTCAAACTAACACATTTAGTTACAAGACTCTGCATCAGTTAACGCTACTGTTAATATTTTAAGAGAATGTATGCCCTTCATTAGTTTTTTAGAGAAACACTATCAATAGTTCAGAAAGAACAACCTCAGGTGTGATATTGAGATCAAGATACAGCTCTAATGAGGTCTTGCATAATGAATGGAGAAACAGACAAACAGTTCAGCAGGATATGATCTTTTCATTAGCATGATAACTGCTGTGCTCCGGTCATTTATTCCGTCCTTAATACTCCACTTTGTAGGAGCTTTAATACAGTGATCCTGAGCGCGGCAGGAAACTCACTACAGTGTAATGAGCTGCACTTTACTCTCGCAGTTACACCACTTCTAAAGGTCATTACTCTGATTTACACACTGTCTCCATCCATATGCAGGGATTAACACCGTTTCCAGATCATCACCACAGATTGATGTTTCAGGAATTGCCATCTACAGCAGTTAAAAAGAAAAAACAAGTTTAGCTTTAAAGTAAAATAGGGTCAGTCCTTACAGCAAGGACATGGATACTAAATATGGAATTTTAAGTTTAATACTAGAGGGGTACTTAGTGGTTAGCAAGTTTGCCCCTCACTTCTGGGGTTATGGGGTTTGAATCTCAGTCTGTGTGCATGGAGTTTGCTTGTTCTCCCCGTGCTTCGGGGGTTTACTCTGGGTACTCCAGTTTCCTCCTCCAGTCCAAAGACATGCACTGTAGGCTGATTGGCAATTCCGAATTGTCTGTGAATGTGTGTGGGATTGTGCCCTGTGATAGGTTGGTACCCTGTCCAGGGTGTCCCCCACCTCGTGAACCGAGTTCCCTGGGATAGGCTTCAGGCTCCCCCTGACCACGCGTAGGAGAAGCAGTATGGAAGATGGATGGATGAATGGAAGTTTATTACTGCGATACTAATAATTACACCAAAGTGCTGTTGAATTCTTGATTCTGAAGGTGTTGATGAATTTTCTATAACAGTAGCTGTAAATTACAGGTTTAGATTCATGCATTCATTCTAATACTTTAGCATTTGTACAGCAACAACTTACACAGCGACATGTATGGCAGACCTATCAGATAATACCCATTAACAACAAAGCATTCACCGTATCGCCGAAAGATCACGAGTTTGAATCCCGAAGATGCCACAGCCATCTGTGACCAGGAGTAAAGAGAGCAAAACTGGCAGTGCTCTCTGGGGTGTAGTCTGTCTCCGGTCAGTCACACAGACACCAGTCAATCATGGGCTTCTGTGAGCTCCTGTGAGCTCCTGTATGCAGAAGAGGGCAGACAGTGCTTTCCCTCACCCTGTTACACAGCATAAGCAGAAGCTCGAATAGATGCGGCTGGCTGGCTTCATGTGTCTGTGGAAGCATGTGTTAGTCGTTTTGCTGTCGTTTGATAGGGGAGAGCTGACTGGTGAGTGGGGTGGATGGTTGTTACTTAACAAAGAAAAACTTATAAACCATTGATGTGGTGAAATTTTCTACCAGGAGACATTTATTGAACATTTTTGGAAGGAGTCTCCAGTGTCAGCACATTATAGCAATCAGAAGTAAAGCTCTAACATTTCTGACAGAGAGAATTTAAAGTTCTCCACCATGTGAGAGTCTTTAGGACAAACGAGATCACGCTTTTGCGGTTTCTCTGTGACACGAGAAGCAGAGAAGAAGAACTTCAAGGCATTCGAGAGAGAAAACATAACAAATGATAACAGGAACCAGCTTGTAGACATTCGTGGATGTTACACAACATTAAATGTTACTATAAACAGATAAAAATACAATGTTCACTAATAAGTGAGAAATTGTCATCATTGGTAAATTGCTGTGGCGCAAGAGGAACAGAACTGCCCCAGGTGTTATAGTTATTCCTTACTTCAAACATGGCCTCGTTCAACATTTTCTAAAAACACCGACCAATCAGGATTCAGGGGGAATCGACTGCTGTCGTTCGAATGTACATGAGGAAATGAGGGCTGGCACACATAGCTCCATCTGGTGTATGTTCTCCCCTAAAAACATGCACGAAAAGTAGGTAATAGCAGTATACAGGTTCTTCATACTGTGTGTGATTAATTGACATGATAAAGATAAAAATAAAAGAAATGCTGCCTGAGAGGAGGTTTCCAAAACTGCAGGTGTTCCTGCTAAGGTAAAAGCCAGAAGTTGACTGAGCTGCAGCTAAGATCAGTAAAAGATACATTTTGCTAACCAGCCAACATAAATAAAATAAGTGTGCATAATATGAATACTTAGATGTTCTGGCAGTGGAAATACAGCAGAGGAAACAACAAAGATTATTTTTCAAATACAAATTTTCAGGTCAAAATTATTCGTAGCTTATTGTAACTCGAATTCCAATCACGACAATATTGTGGTGTTTGTTTCCAGCCATTTGTGCTCAGCTCTGCCTCTGTTAGAGCGGATCAGGAGCTCGACTGTGTCCCCGGGAGTGAGAGAGGATAAAAACAGCAGCATAGATGCTCGACACGGCTCAGGGACACGAGGGTGGATATGAACAGTCAGAGCAGCTGGCAGACAGACATGATGTACAGCCGGGCATAATCAGCTCACACACACATTAATCCACAGTCGCTCTAACACTTGACGAGTGCGTGATGCAGCAGGGACAAAGTTCCACTCCTGTGTCACCCTGGAAAAGTCTCTGAGTCACAAAATACTAGGAGGTGTTTTTTTTGTTTTGTTTTGTTTTTTGCAATGTTTTATCAGACTTATAAAATAGTGAACTTAAATTCTCCAGGGGCACTGAACTGGTATGTGGTGCTAGTAATCTAATGCTACATTGTGTATGAATTTCAGCACGTGAAATGACATTTAACTATTAACACACAGCTTCTGCTCAGATAAAAGTAGCTAGTACAGCCAAGTTCTTCCGTATATAGCGCTGCTTAAAAGTCACTGCATCACTACACTGGACAGTCTCCAGGGTCACTGCTTTGTAACAGTCCGAGGTCAAGCTGTAAGTTTTTCCTGACACGGACCAGGTCTTGGACAGAGGAGATTACGCTTTACGGTTTCTCTGTAACATGACAAGCTGCTTTTTTAACATGACAAGCTGGTGAGGGAACAACTGTTCAAAGCTGTTATAACACAAGTGACAACAGGAACTAACTTGTTTCACAGATGTTCCACAACATTAAATGCAACTATAAATGGATAAAAAGTATGCTGTGTTGTCCTTAATAAATGAAAATTGTAATCAGTTGTTAATTGCTGTGATACAAGAGGATTAAAACACATCAGGAAGTGTTATTATAGGAAAATAATCAACTCTGGGCTGGTAACAGTAACCCCTCATTGATTATTTTCCTATAACAGTACTTCTAAGAATAATTTCAGTTTTATTTCTTACATATTCCCCGTTACATTACTAATGCCAGACCCCACCCCCGATTCTGATACCCTATGTAAATGAATATAAAGTTGAGTTTGGATATCCTGCATGCACCTTTAATAATATTTATGTTCAGATAGACTTAATGGCACATTTTGAAGTCACGAGTCATAAAAATCATGAAACGCTCCCCGAAAGCTGAGGACTAGCTGCTAGTGAAAGGGATGCATATCTCAGCCAATCAGATCACTCTACTCCCCGGTCTCAAGGGAACCAAAAGTGCCAGAGACGGAGGCAAAGGTTAAAGGTCAGCACTGAGCTTTTCTTCTGTAATTGTAACATTTCCCTGAGGGCGAGCCATATCAGTGGCAACATGTTCCATCATATTGCTGTGTGTTTATCTGGGAGAGGGAACGTGAGCGCCAATCAAAGCAGCTCCATTAGATTTAACCAACACGTTCTGGGTCAAGAAGGATGTTTTTTTTTTTTTTTCATCTGCAAGGAAAAAAAAAATTTTAAACTAATGCCATTTCATATTTCCAAATGGATATCAGTGTATATTTCACCATGATCGGAGCACAGTAACACAATGAAAGAGAGAAACTGTACATCCACATACTCTGTGCTCTTGTAAGGGACAATTATTAAAATTCTCCCCCCCACACACACTTAACAATAAGCCGATATGAAATCGTTCCCATTAAAGGATGAGGTACACGTTAACCATTAACTCACTTTTTTCTCTCAAGGTCATAAAGGCAGAGCCACTCCACAAACCTGACTTTTGCTTTTACTGAGCAGAACAACTATTCTTTCATTTATATGGAAATAAAGATCAGCATTATCGCTGACAGAGAAACCGAGATCCCTGTGCATAACGGGTTGGGGAAGAGTTAATGGGGCTTGAAGAGGGATGCTGAAGTACACTGGGTCGTATCTCCCACAATCCTCGGCACAGCGTCCATAATGTTTCATGAGCCTTGCTACTGCCAAGCAGAGCTGCACAGCTGTATTAGCATCACATGGCTCAATAAACCCAAGGCCTTACAGAACCTTAAAGACGGTAGACATCTTATAAAAACAGGAGGCTAAACAGTTACTTGAGGCAAGGACCAATACTGGCTTAAAATTCCCAAATCAGCATCAGATCAGATCTCACATACCTCTTATTCATGTTCCTTTTCCTTTTAAATATTAATATTTTACTTACAATTTATTAGCCTTTAGTTATTTTAGCTACTTTGGAATTCCTTCCCTGATGACCAGAGAGCTCTCGATGATCTGGACACATTTAAGAGACTTGAGTTTTTTTCTGCTTAGCGTTTAATTCATTTTAATTCATGCTACTTTAATCTCCATTATCTAATGCACTTTATTCTTTGATTTAATTTTATTTTACTGTTTTCATGTTTTTTCTCACTGTATTCTTTTTTTTTTCTGATTACCGTTTTCATTCTAGTCCTTGTTCTAAGAATAAACGAATAGATAGATAGGTAAAAGTGATGTTGTCCTGCTACTACTACTACTACAAAGAAGAAGAAGAAGAAGAATGTAAAATGCTGAATCTAATATACTTTTCATTCTGATCCTTCATCATATTTTGAGAGAAAATGGATTGTGGCAGGGCTACAAACTGGATAATAATGCAATTTAATAACAGACTGTCCTCTCTCTTAGGAAAACAGCTCCTCCTGAACAATTTTTAAACCCAGTCTTGTGAAAAGCAGGACACTGGTGCCCTTTAGTGTTTATTCTGAGTCCTGCACCTGCTCCTGTGATGATCTGGTGAGCAGTCGTGCTTAAAGCCAAGCTCAGAGCAGGGCTACATTACAGCTATCAACGTCACATGATTAGGGACACAAATGCACAATTAGTGCTGCAACTAACATTTTTTATAGTCGATTAATCTGTTCACTTTTTTATTCTGATAAATCAGACACTCTGACATCATTTTCCTTGTTAAAAATAAAAGCAACAGCAATCTATTTATGTTGCACCTTTAGTACAGTAACAACAGTAACAACATGTACAGTTCAACATGATTTACAGGAAATATACGAATTTAAAAGCTAAATGCAGTTCAAATCAAACAGTATGAAAAATAGATAATATAAAGCTAGATAGATAGATAGATAAAGATATAGCTTTTAAAAGCTGATTTTTTTGTTCCAAGGAAGAGGATATTTTTGGGGATGGAACAAAAATCTAATCTTATACGCACTGCAATTCTCTGGTGAAAGATTCTGCATTGATTTGCCAAATCTGAATTTTACATAGGTTTATGCATTTTTAAATGAAAGAAATGTCAACAGTACCACACATTTCTGATTAATAATAAATATTATACATTAAGCCTAGTGATTTCCATGACTGATCATGGATGACAAATCAAATGGGGCTGGGTGATACGATGATCAATACTACTGTGATATACAAATTAACATCATGATGCATTTTTGTGTATTGTCAAGGATTTGTGATTTTATAACTCCACTGTTACTCACAGTAGAATGTAACTTATTTTGTAATTTTTGGATGAAAAACAGGCATCTATCTACCCATCTTACATGATTTAATGAATATACTATATTATAACCAAGTATAATAAGTAATTGCTTCTTGTTGTCGCTGTTGGAACTTTGAAACTAAACCTACCCCTATGCATCTATGCTTAAAATCATTTGGTAAATCACATCATTGTGGCTCTACATAGAACATCTTGGGTTGTTTTATAGACAGATCACCACTAGAGGGCCTGAGTGGACCGCCTCTGGTTAAGAAGTCATACTACATTTACAAACGTTTTGTGCGTCACACCCTTTAATAATCATTTTCATATCTTGCTTGTGCACTGCCACACTTTTCCTGTTGTCTTTCTTTTTCTATACATCACATATATATATAGTTTATTTACTACTTTACAGTTACTGGTTACCACCAGCTGATTTTCTCATAAGCTCATTTATCCCACTTTGTGAACATGACCTCAAAGAAATAAAAATCGACAGGTAAAGAGATTTAAATAGACCTCGTGTCCCTCATGAGCAGGACACTGGATGAAAGTTTAATGCCGAAGCAGTCGAGAGCAGACGAGATGTTCTGAGTAATAGAATCAGTCTGGCTTCTAAAACGTCAGTGTCCTCTGGGCCAAGTGGAACCGTCTCTCCTGCCCTTAGTGCTCATTCGCAATTATAAAGACAAAAAGACATCAGGGAAGCACCGGGTACTGAAAATACAGAGTGGCCTGGTACAAATCTGTCTGAATCTTACTGTTCAGCTTTGTTAATGTCTTTATAGCCAAGAAATAAACCATTATACAGGAATAGTGTCGATGCAGCACTGGGAGATATGTACAAGAAAAACAGTAGCTGCTGTTGCTAGCTGCTGTGAAATGCAATCTGACAAATCTTACTCTGACAAAATCGACTATTATTACTTTTATGTTTAAATGATTTTCATAAAACATTACTTAGTTCTACACATCATAAGTTTCTACATAGCAGTTGAACAGAAATGAGCATAAACTAAGAAAAAATTGCCATTCTACAAGTCTATTACCGCTGTAGACAAATTTAAATCTATTATATCACCTATCAACCAGGACTGTAAAAAAAAATAAATGAGTATAAATCCAAAAACTTATTTATTTTTTTTTTTTTACTGAACATAACAGGAACATTAGCAATAAGTATAATGACTATGAAAAACCTCAAAGTACAAGTTTCATATATGATTGTGTTATTAAAAAAAAAAAAAACTACCAAAAACATGTTCGTTATAAATTTAGCAACATAACATAACATTAGCTAAAGCTAATCTGACAGACGTGGTCTCAAGCTAACTTTAACTATCGAAACTTGATAAATAGGGATTAAAAACACCAAACAAACCAGAACAACAGTCTTCAAAACAAACCCACAAACTAATCTGCTAATGTTAAAGAAAAATCCTAAGTGACCCTCTAATATCTATAGGTAAGTCCTAGACACGCCCTCCAAGATGGCAGCGCTGTTGTGTCTGGCATGGCATAAGGTATTCAGCTTTTTATATGTATGGATTCGACAAAATAATATCATCGAGATATGTTCTGTCACAATACACTATACTGACAGTATTCTGGGCATCAAGACAACAACAACTCTGAAGCTGACTGAACGAGATTTTTCTCTTGTTTCGATGGTGTTGCAACTTTAACCATGTGAGAATGAGACAGTGTATGACAGAACATTAACAAAATGAAGAGTCTTATTTAATAATATGACAATAATATGAGAGTTTTAAAACCCTGTTAACAGGAGGATATTAAACGGCTTGTCAGGTTGCTAAGAAACAGTGAAACTAAACATCCTGTCACACATTGTGTATTATAAAACCGTTTTTACCCACAGCCAAGTATATTCCTATTCTCTTCCATTTCTGCAGCCTGTGTTTGTGCATTTGGCCGTTTCCATCAGTCAGGCCGCCTACGTGGCTCATCACACCACACCGGCTGGTCCCGCTAACAAATGTCCAGAGAATCAGCTCATTACTGGAATAATATCACACTAAATCTGTGAAGCAAAACAAAATGAAAGCTAGAAAGATGTCGGGATCAGGGGCGTCATTTAGACAGGTTGAGATGTGTCAGCTGCTCCACACCAGGTCAGTGTGAAGACTGATGATAAATTCTAATTACACACATTTCTGCATTCTGAATTATCCATTAGGATCAATGAAAAGGTTTTAGGGCCAAGGTGACTAATCGTTTTTTTCTCTCATTCCTTCTAGTGCATCAGTTACACCACAGCACTGTTGAATTCGCGATTCTGATCTCACTCGTTCTAATCGTTTCTGTAGTAACAGCTCATTCACAGGGACTTCAGCGGCAGATGATTTACAATAATCTAGAACTAATTATAAACTGATTGACAGTGATCAAACATATCATTGATATTGTAAGGAGACTTTTATTTAACATTTATGGAATGAGTCTCCAGTGTCAGTGCTACGTGAAAGTCGAAAGTCTTGGATTCTTGGTAAAAAGCTGCTTTTTTTTTTTGTAAATGTAACAGAATAAATGGATAAATATTACGATACGTCATTTTTAATAATTAAAAAAAAGTTAATCATTGGCAAGTTACTGTGGTACAAGAGGAATAACAGCATGCCTTAAGACCTCACCACCCAATTCCCACCCACCAGTGAGTTCCCCCTATCACACGACAGCTACTAAACGGGATGGTGAAGACTAACATGTGCTTCCTCTGAGACCTGTGAAACCAGCCAACCTCATCTTTCAGTGAACTGCTGCTCATGCTGCATCACAGTGTGGCATAAAACACTCAGAGGAAAGTGCTATCCATCCCTTTCCACATACATGAGCCCAATAATTGGCTAGTGTCATGGTGATTGACAGGGGAGAGAGAGTATGCCCCTCCCACCCATCCGGGAGCTTATAACAGCACGTTTTGAAGTGTTTTATCATACCACTCAGGTCATTGACTGCTTTCCTATAACAGCATTCTCAAAGTGTTTAATTTATATCTGTGTGAACACATGTTTTTTTTTAAATGGAATTATCTACTTTAAAGTGTTTTTGTTCAAATGTTCGAGAAACCCAGTGGAGCACAACCTACAGACATGATTTCACACAGGAATAAACCATTCCCATGTGAAATCCATCAGATCAGTGCACAAGTCACCATCTGCCTCTGTTTTCGCTCTGCCACAGTGTGGGTCTGGTTTGCCCTGGACTCTGCAGGTAGCCTCCTCCACGCTCACAGATGGCCAATTATCAGAAATCAGAAAACAAATTTCCCGTCAACTATGATTTAGTTAATATAACTCATAGCTCGGAAAAGAACGAAAAATCACCATGTTGTGATGATAAACTATTTTGCTTCCTGCTTCTCCATCACTCTTGTTGTGAGAAAGAGCTGTTTAAGTTGAGATGTATAAGCCAGATGAAGCAATCAGTGCAAAAAACACACACTGATGAATGTCCATGTGCAGCTTTAATAACTGGAGAGCACTACTCTTTACAAATTGAGCTGTAACGTGCATCAGACGTGCGCCGGCTGTATTTAACTCCAGTTTGTTTTCCATTGCTATTGCTCAGCGGTTTCTGGCTCTAATATCAATCACAGGTCCATTTATTTCTGCGAGAGAGGAGGGGAGGCTGTTTAATGGATGTCTGTGAGCAATTTCTATGATGAATCCAAAAAAATCTTCTAAAGACAAATTAAGGAATGCTTTTGCACTGGATTTATTCTGCAGTAGCTACATTGACATTTAGCAAAACACTTATACTGCACTTTATCTTGCCACATACAGCTCTATGTTTTTACTACAAGAGTGAAATATTGGCTTAAGCAAAAACAAATCTGTGTACACGGAAACACATTAGATATGTGAGGGAATCAAATATTAGATGTTGTGCTGTTATAGGAAAATAATCAGAAACAGGATGGTGCGATGAAGCAGAGTTACTGTTAATACCCCAAGTTAATTATTTTTCTTATAACAGCATGTCCCGAATTGTTTTTTTTCCCCTTCTTACACCACAGCAAATTGGCAATGATTACATGTTTTAATTTATTAATCAATGATGTCATGCTTTTTATCCATTTAGTCTGGCATTTGATGATGTGAAAGATCTGCAATCTTGCAGTTAATAAGACAAATAAAATGAAGCTTCTCACAAAACTGGAAAGTGTAAACTGCTCTGTACTGAAGAATTTCCCATGTCAAGAAACGTAACACTGTAACAGCCAGAGGTAAAACTGTAACCAACACTGGAGACTCCTTGTATAAGTGTTAAAATAACATTTGTCCATAAATATCTCCTCACAAAAATACTTTACCATATCAACAATAAAAATTTTAATAAGTAAATTTAGTTTTAAAAAAAATTGCTTATTATTACCCTTACATTATGTTGATCATCCACCACAGAAGTCTCTATGTATGAGCTGTTACTATAGAAACCTGTATACTGAGCTGCTGTTATAATCAAAAATTATAGCTATCCACTAGATTTTGGAGTGTGGCAAGAGCATTAGTGAGATCAGGCACTGATGTTGTGTGAGGAGTTCTGTGGTGCAGTCGGCGTTCCAGTTCATCCCGAAGGTGTTCAGTGGGGTTGAGGTCAGAGCTCTGTGTAGGACACTCAAGATCTTCCACTCCAACTTTGGAAAACCATGTGTTCATGGAGCTCGCTTTGTGCACAGGTGCATTGTCATACTGAAACAGGTTTGAGCCTCTTAGTTCCACTGAAGGAAAATTGTACAGCGTACAAAGACATTCTATACAATTGTGTGCTTCCAACTTTGTGGCAACAGTTTGGGGAAAAACCACATATGGGTGTGATGGTCAGGTGTCCACATACCTTTGGCTATAAAGTGTAAAATACAGAGTTTTACCTTAATACAGCTTGTTTTAAATTTGCTCAGATACATAATTTATTTGTTTTATTTATTTATGCATGCCATCACCTACAATTTCATGTACAGCTTCTTTTAAAATTGATTTGTTTGTCCTTTATAGATGATCAATTCCTGTCATTTATGTGGGGCTGTACTGTTGCCCATCCATCCATCCATCCATCCGTCCATCCATCCGTCCATCCAATCAATCACTCATTTTTCTTTTCCCTACTTAGAAATAAGGTACGAGTAAACCTATCCTTGAAAGGACAAGCCAGAAAAGCTCTTTAAATACTGGAGAAATACCCATATAATTTAGTTAGTACATAATCATACACAATTAAAATTACATCTGCATTCTAGTCCATGATTGTTTAAAGCCAGGCCATGAGAACTATAACCCTTGAATCCAGATTTCTGCCCACTGTAAACATGCAGTCGAAGTCTTTTAATATTTTGAGCTCAAAATAGGCAACTCAGTACTAAAGCCAAGTTTCCTGTCAGTTCCATACGAACAGCTACTTCACCTTGACTGTGTGTCATCTTCCAGATGGAGGCGGCAAAAGAAAGCACGAGGGAAATACAGAGGCTGGTGAGCAGATGGGACAAATAGACACCACATCCAGCCATGTCACAGCAGATTAGCTCCTTTTAGAACACGGGGCACTTAACAGATCACACATTCAGTAGGCCAAAGATGTTAAAGTACTGAGCTTAAACATGCAGCTTTATTTCAGGGACTTTGTAAGCATTTTGCTAAAACTATTAAAGAAAATCACTCACAATTGTTATTAATTAAATAAGCTCTTGTATTGGACATTGACTCAGCTCTGTAACTAATCCAAACCCAGGATAATCAGTACCCTGTTTGGGTCCTAAAGTAAAATGGTTTACTGTCAGCACTATTAAAGTCTCAGTTCTGATCAATCAGAAGATATTGATTCATTTTCTCTAACAGCAGCTCCAACAATAGTGCAGCTGCAAATCACAGATTTATATCGTTTCTATAGTAACAACTAACATAGCTACTTGTATGGCAGATCACTCGCATAATCTAAGTCTAATAAACATTTTTATTTGTTAAATAACAGCACATTGTTATGGGAAAACAATGAAAGATGGCGTGGCATGAAGTGAGGTTATCATATGATGAAATGAAGATAAAATTAATCAATAAAGTTGATTATTTTACTCTGACAGCAGGTCTTGAAGTGTTTTATTCATCTATTGCCACAGCAATGTGCCACTGAATATTTATTTATTTATTAAAGATCTATTTATTACATTTATACTTTTTTTTAAATCCAGTTAACGTTGTGGAAAGTCTGCAAATCAAGTTCGTTCTGGCCAACATTTACATTATAGCAGCTACAAACAGCCATTCCATCACCAGCCACTTTTTTCTCTCTCTTGAAATTCAAAACACAAAAAAAGCAGCCTGTCATTGTTACTGAGCAAACTCGTCCGTCCTGAAGACGTCCCTGTGTCAGAAAACAGTCACAGCTTTACCTCTGACTGTTGCAAAGTACTAACACTGGAGACTCCTTCCATAAATGTTAAATAAACACCTCGCTAGAGAAAACTATATTAATAATAACACACTTACCATGTGTAAGTAGGTACTATAGAAACAATTACAATGAGTACATTAAAATAAACCTGTGATTTGCAGCTGAACTACTGACAGAGGTGCTGTTATAGAAAATTAATCAACATCTTCTGACCAGCAAGCATACCTCAGAGAGCAAGAACGAGAGATGAAAAAGAGAGAGTGTGAGAGTCTTAATCAGGGCCCTGTAGAGAGAGGGCATCTGGCAGGACAGCTGTTTGCAGTGTGGCAGTAATTCCTTATCACGCCGAGTTGGGATAAATCAGAGGTGATGCAGCTTTACAGGATCTGCATGGGCTCGGGGGACTCAGGTGCAAGTGCAGGAGAGTCTCCAGGAATAAAACACAACCCGCTGAAGCATGAGGATATCAGGAAAATTAACACATTCACACCTACTCAGCATGGGTGTGTCATTTATTTTCTTGTAAATAATAATAATAATAATAATAATATTAATAATAATAATAAAAAAAGAAATTAAAATATAAATTATAATGCAACAAAATCAAACAGCATGGCCCTTGAACTATTTCCTCAGCAGAATGATTTAACATGTTTTTCTGAAAAGGATTATAGCGAGCAGGAATAAAAGGTCTCCAGAGGTTACAGATGTTTCCTACAGGGTCCCGTTCCAATTTAGACTTCAAAGGAAACTTAATTGGCACGGAAAGTGTTCAGTTAGCCTTTTAATTTCAGTACATCTTATGAAAATTGTGTATAGCATCTTACAAAGACAAATATAGCACAAGGTCGCTCATTTAATCTTCGTTATTAATGGAATATTACAAAGATGAATTTTGTCTTTTAAGTGATAAATATGAACTGTACACAAAGTGACCAAGGACATGAGCTAATAAGTTAAAAAGGGCCATTTTAATTACAGTTACAGGTTGTTTTTAATGAATCTCTGTTCCCCCAATTTGGGGGAAAAAGCTGCTACTCTGCATGTACTTGTTCTTGCCTGTGGATTCGGAGAAAACATTTACAGCAATCATGACATGATGGATGCTTTGGAAGATTTTTGTAGAAAAACAAAATGTTGCCCCACTGCTTTGGACACAAACATCTGGGTTTGTGAGAAAAAAACCTGATAGAAACTCACTCACCCGATGCAACAGTTTTAGCGCAGAGGAGCACATTGTATTACAAACTTCACCCTGAATAACTAATACATCCAAATAGAGCAACTTGGGTAATACAAAAGTTACACAAATTCTGAACTCAGTGTTCAGAATTCATTATTACTGAAATTAATTATCAGTATTATAGAAGTTGCCTGAATTTTGTTAGAAAATGCCTTTTTACTATTCACACAATCTAACATAATCTAATACAAAGAAAGCACTTCACTGTCACATATGAGGGACAAAAATTAGGTCTCATTTATCTGGAGTGTGTAATGTCATAAATGCATTTCACATTCATCCCTGCACTTTTCCAGACAGGGAACCAGGAAGCCAAGGGTAACGGTCAACACGATGCTACCACCACCATGTTTCACAGCAGGGATGGTATTCTCAGAGTGATGAGCACTCGTGTTTTCGCCAAATGTAGTATGTTTGGTCCATGTTTCCCCATGTGTGTCGAATTTCTGACATGCCTTGTTTGCAAACTCCAAATGAGATTTCATATGACGTGCCACTCTTCCTTAAAGCCCAGCTGAACAACTTTTCCCATCTGAGCTGTGGATCTCTCCAGCTCCTTCAGAGTTACTCTTGTCCTCCAGGTTGCTTCTCTAATTAATCCCCTCTTTATTCATTCACTAATTCTGGTCTCCTCTAGGCAGAGTTGCAGTTGCGTCATTGTTTCCATGATTTAATAATGGATTTAAATGGTGTTCAATGTTTAGGATATTTTTTATAACCATACCCTGATTGATACTTTTCCTGAACATTGTCCCTTTTTTTTTTTTTTTTTTTTTTTTGATAACTTTAGTCTTCATGATGCGTGTTTAGGCATATTCTCTAACAAACTCTGTTTTTTCACAGGAACAGGTGTATTTTTATTGACATCACATGACACTTACTTTCATTCAACTAATTATGATGGCAACTGGTTGCGACAGAACTAACTTAGGGGTTTCAAAACAACGGGGGCGAATACTTCAATTGCAACTTTTGCAAGTCAAATCCCAATTTAGTCTATTTGAGTTCCAACTTGTGACACTACAAAATGTGCAATGGGGTGAATACTTATTTAAGCCACTGCATATATTAATCACTAATAAATTATTATTAAGAATACTGCTCAAAATAATCATGATTATTTTTGAAGACCCCTGAAGGAGCACGTCCGACAGCCCCGCCCCGGTCACCATGAGTAGTAGACAGAGACAATATACTCACTATCCAATTTTCTGCCGCTGAACGATCACTTAGTTCAGCCTCGTAAGGGAAAGATGTGCACAGAGTGAGTGTCAGTGTTATAACCTGTAGGACAGACGAGAAACCTGACCTGAAGCCACAGAGGAGCCAGTCAGGCCGGGAATGAAGACTGATGTTCAGTAATGCAGTTAGCGTGCAGCCACAAGGACAGAGGAATCCAGCTGGGGCTGAACAAGATTTAATGAAAAAAGAAAAAAAAAAACTGCACTATTTCTCCAAAACAGACGACACTACATAGCAGGCTAAATCGATCCTTGACATCCTGAAAGGCTCGAAAATAAAACAGATTAGAGTAGGACATCTAACTTGAGAATACACTACACAGTCTCTACATTTAACAGAACCCAAAATCATCAAGCTGGCACTTTTCATAGTCACACCACTGTCCTAGTGAAAGGCAAACTTCAGAAGTAGAACAGCTGAGGTTTTATGGCTTTATGGACTCGTCTCCTGTCACCCTGCGCTGGTGTTCATCATCAATCTCTGCCTTTTGCAGTGAATGAGCCAAAATGGAGGCAAAAACAGAGCATACAGCACAGTAGCTCTTAAAATATGTTCAAGATCGTAGAGAAACTGTAAAATTGAAATATAAGATCACTCTGTTGTATTATCTGTATTTATGTGACAATCAGAGCAAGAAGGGCCCTTCTCCAGACCACAGACTGTTTTTTATGCCATTTTAAGAGTTTACAGATTTCTAATCGCACTTAAATATGCTTCCAAAAAACATCCTGTCAAATTAGCTTATCTAAGCCATCTAGCTACCGTTAGCAGTGAAGATTATGCCTTAAATACAGATGACTTGAAACGTTGCTCTCAGAAATCCTGTCAGGTTGGCTCATGTTAGCTTGATGGATACTGTTAGTAATTAATATTATGTGCATTTAAAAATACCACTTAAGAAAAGATGTTAGAAATCCTGTCAAGTTAGCTTTTAAGACATACATATGAATATGATTTCAAATCTCTTGGAAATCCTGTCAGATTTGTTCATGTTAGCTAGTTTGTTAGCATTAGCAGTAAAGATCATAAATAAAAAATAAGAACATAACTAAGATAATGCGCTTAAAATAAAGAATATATATTCTGCATATAATGTTTCTATGTATGTATGTAAACTAGCTAGTCACCATTAGCAGTGAAACATATAAACATTTAAGATCACTTAAAAATCCTGTCAGGTTAGCTAATGTTAGCCAACTTGTTCATGTTAACAGCAAAGATTATAAATATTTAAGAACATCACTGAAAAACCCTGTCAGGTTAGCTCAAGATAGCTAGCTGACTAGCAATGACAGTAAAAATCACAAATATTTAAGAAAGGCACTTAAAGAAACATGTTAGAAATCCTGTCAAGTTAGCTTGCACTAGCTAGCTGGTTAGCTTCAACAGTAAGCTTATAAACATTTAGGAATAGCAGGTTAGTTATGGTAGTTAGCTGGTTTGCATGAGCAGTAAAGATTAACACTTAAGAATATCACTCATGGAAACATTATAAATCCTACCAAGTTAGCGCACGTTAGCCAGCTAGTTAGCATTACAAATAAATATTTATCACTTAGAAATCCTGTTAGTTTAGCTTGTGTTAGCTAGCTAGCAACCATTAGCAGTAAAGATTATGAACAATAAGTGTTGTCAGGTTATCTTACGTTATATTAGCTAACTGGTTATCATTAACAGTGAGGCTTATAAACATTTAAGAATAGCATCTGAATGTCCTCTTAGGTTAGCTCTTGCAGGCTAGTAGATTAGCATTAGCAGCTTATATTTATTATTTATTTAAGATTGAGTTTTGAAACTGGACTGTTTTTTAAAGGAATCATTAACCACTGAGTTTTTTTAGGATCATTTTAGTTAGCCATGGAGCTGTATTTTCTTACACAGACCGGGCAATGAAATTAGCAACACGCTGGAGTTAAACTAGGAAGTTACACTTGCACCAGGATTTAAAGAGTCCTAAAGAGAGTTTTGAGATCATAAGAAATGACAAAAGAACCAAATAAGCCTAATGTCATACTTTATGTGTGTGTGTGTGTGTGTGTGTGCGTGCGTGTGTCCCCTTGACTCTCAAGTACATCTCTTTTTGGCATGCGCCACACTCGAATCACATTAATCACGCCTGTTTTGCTTGAATGAAGGCTGAAAGTCAAAGTGTTGCTCCATTTCTCACTGTCTACCATCAAACAAGTGCAGAATTAACCTTCAGTTCCCGTCCACAAAGACTTGGCAATGAAGGCAAGTGTGGAACTTCTCAGATTGTTTTCTTCCTTAGCTGACTGAATGAATGGCGTGCTCGGTGTGTGTGTGTGTGTGTGTGTGTGTGTGTTAGTTATATGGCCCTGCTATAAATAAGCCTGGCCACAGGGGCAGGAGGAGGGAGCGAGCTTGGGGGCTGACAGCAGAGGGCAATGTGGCCTTGTCTCCCCAGGAGACGCCAATTAAGAGTGGACCCAAACTCGGAGCTCGCGACTTCACGGCAGCTCGCTCACAGGTTGAGAAATGAGACGTGACGGGGCACAAGCAGGGGCTCCCGAAAGTTCGCTCAAAATAAACACCTGCCCTCAATAAATAACAACACATTTTTCATTAAGGTTTTGTCATTTACACACAGACGTCACTGCAGCATTGACGTCATTAATGATGAATGAACAGTGATATCAGCAGTAAATGTGATTGCAGTAATGATTGAACAGCACTACAGAAATTGCAGCTTATTTACACTCACCAATCACTTTAATAGGAACCCCTGTACAACTGTTTATCCAATTATCCACTCATGTAGCAGTATTGCAGTGCATACGGTCATGTAGATACAGGTCAAGAGCTTCAGTTAATGTTCACATCAAACATCAGAATGAGGAAAAAATGTGTTCTCCCTGATTTTGACCCTGGCCTGGTTGTATTTCAGAAACTGCTGATCTCCTGGGATTTTCTTGCACAACTGTCTCTAGAGTTTACACAAAGTTGCGGGGGGGGATCCAGTGAGCAGCAGTTCTGTGAGCTGAAATGTCTTGTGGATGAGAGAGGTCAGAGGAGAATAGCCAGACTGGTTCAAGCTGACAGGAAGGCAAAATAACAGTAACTCAATCACTCTTTATAACCATGGTGAGACCACCTCAGAACACACATGTCGAACCTTGAGGCTCATGGATTATAACAGCAGAAGATCACATGAGGTTCCATTCCTGTCAGCCAAGAACAGGAATCTGAGGCTACAGTGGGCGCAGGATCACCCAAACTGGACAGATGACAGAATGGCCTGGTCTTATTCCAATCATCAACTGCTCAGTGATTTCAGAGATTTGAGTTACTGTAGCCTTCCTGTCAGCTCAAACCGTATATTTTCATGTGTTTTCCATAATCTAATTATAATCTAGATTATGGAAAACAAGAAAAAAAAAATTACAACACACTAACAAGATAATCCAGCAGTTCTATATTTACACTTATAATAACTAAAATGAAAAGATTTTTTTCAATAAATGGGACATCTTATATACAAATTATAATGTTTATAATGTTACTGTGATTATAAAAATTGGCAGCGTAAATATGGAACACAGAGAAAAAAAAAAAAAAAAAAAATGGAGAGAGCAGAAACAACAGAGACCACATTTCAAAGATAGATTAATGGTCTATAAATCGAATATGAAGCACAATTACTAAAGAAGAACGTGACCACCAACTGTGGGACACAAATTAACCTCTAAAAACCAAACACTTTCTAGTTCATGTCTTCTAAAGCAAAGTCGAGATACAAATCCATCGGCAGTGCACATGGGACAAGACACATCACATGAAACACTCGATCACAGCAGAATCACAGAGTCCAGTGGCTCAGAAGATCCATAATTACCGAGTAGACCCATAAACCACACAGAGCCACGTGGTGTTAAGATACACACAGACACTTACCCTGACCTTGTGCGTCCACTAGCCTGAAGAGGAGGATCCACAGGAGAGGAAGAGTGATGAGGTCAGGGGGTCCAGCTCGTACTGCAACACACCCCACTCTGTCCGAGACCACAGCCATGACACCATCAGATGCTGAAATACAGACAGGAAATAACTCAGAGTTTAAGAAAGTAGAAAGTGAAAACACAGGTTGGTACATTTTATAAAAAAAAATAAATAAATCACTTGCATTCATATGTAATTGTGATCACGCATGCAAAACATCAGAGTCATTTTATTTGCCAATTTCTTGGTGTTTTTTCACAACACGACACAATGACACACACACAGACATCAACAACACAATTACCACATGTAAATTCAAACTTGTGAAAAATCATGTGAACATAAATCAATCCTTTGTTCAAACATACACTACATGTGAAAAATTTAAATGTAAAAAAAAAAAAAAAAAGAATGAATTTGTTTTTTAAAAAATGTGAAAATAAATGAAAAGTGTGAAGATCATTGTTTTTTTAAATCATGAACATGAATAAATAATGTGGGGGAAAAATCACAAACATGCACTTCCTATGAAATCAACATGTAGAAATAAACATACATGCACATGTGGAAAAAATATGAATGAATTCTGTGAACAATTCTCAACAGAAATAAACAAATACAGTATGCAGTGCATGTGAAAAGACTGATGTGGAAAAAAAAACACAATCATGAAAAAACTCATAAAAATTAAAAATTCATACACATGCACTACGTGTGAAAAGGTGTAAAACATAAGTTGTGAAGGGTTTTGGAGTAAATCATTTACTACCCAAGTGTTCAAAACCTTTTAGTGCTCTCTGTTTTCATGCAGCAACGTGAGTGAAATACCTGCTCAACTTCCGCTTTAACTCACACACCTTCAGCTCACGTTCAGCTCAAGTTCAGCTCAAGTTATTTATTATTACTGTTGTTGTTATTATTGTTTATCTCTCTTTAATATATTCCTCTTTCTGTATGTGCAGTAATATGATAGCTGCAGTAAAAGAGAGAAGAAAGAAAAATGTGCAGACCAGCTCTGAACCACACCCACACCTGCATTATTAAGGGTTAGGGGCGGGGTTAGCGCTCGTACCTTTCCTCATTGATTCCTTTCCATGACCCTGTTTGCATGAAACATCACATCAGTCTCACTAATTTCTCAGGACATCAGGTTGGCATAGAGAAAAGCATAAATTCCTGGTTTAACACAGACACATGGTTGCATGAAGGATATTTTTTAGCTTCTGTGAAGAGCACCACCTCGTAGCCACACCCATTCCCCCAGTCTCATCCAATCACACGTCTCCTGCCATCTAATTACACACACCTGTTATTCATGAGCTCATTATCGTCTGTATGTTAGCGCAGACATTTTACCTCTTTACTAAGTCTTCTTTGCATTTCTAAGCTCAATTTTTTTCCTGTCTTTTTTTTTTTGTCTCCCTCCCTCAGGTTTTCCTTTCCAGTTCTGCCCTTTTGGTGTAGTTGTTCATATTTTTCACTATTACTTTTTTTTTTTACCTACAGTTTTGAACTGTCCACTATTCATGATATCACAATGCTCTTGAATTCTTGATTGTGATTGGTCAAACGGGCTGATTAATTTTCTATAATAGCATTTAACACATTTGGCTGATGATTTTATCTAAAGCAACTGATGTTACAATTGAGAAAGGACTCAACTAGGTAATTGAAGGAGCTTGGCCATACTGGGATTAGAACTCCCAACCTTGTAATCAGCCACTCAAAGCCTTAACCGCTGAGCTATGCTGTTATTACTCCAGAGCATAGGTTTGTTTATATCAGTGTACTCATTCTAATTATTTCTAGTAACACTTCATTCACAGGGACTTGTATGGCAGCTGCTCCACATAAACAGATTTAAAACGTGAAACATCTATTTAACATTTATGGAAGGAGTCTCCAGTGTCAGTGCTTTGTAACAGTCAGTACGTTTTCCTCCATAAGAAAGTCCTCAGGATAGAGAATGTTGTATTTTTGTGGTTTCTCTGTAACATGACAAATGGTGTGCTTGTTTTTATGTTTTTTTTTTGTCTTCTTAACATAAAGAGAAAGAAAACAGAGGCTGGTGAAGGAACAACTGTTTATAGCTGCTATAATGTAAGTGAGAACAGGAACCAACTTATTTCACAGATGTTCCACAACATTAAACCTAACTATAACTGGATACAAAGCACATTGTTTTGTTCATTTAATAAATTACAAATTGATTTGGGATAAGAGGAATAAAACACTTTGGGACGTGCTGATAGAGGAAAATAATCCACAATGTGGATGTGTGATGAGGAGTTACTCCTACCACCCTGAACTTGTCATATTTGAATTCTTTGAATTCCTTACTTAATCAACGGAATGACCAATCGGAATAAGGGACTCAACAGCGCTGTGATATAAAATAGTTTAATGTAGTATGTTATCTGTTTGACCAGTTTCTTTCAGTTTAACACTTATTTTAATACATTGTTTATCATTGACAAATAATTGTGGTATTTTGTCCCCAAACTCCTCTGATTTCTGAAGTTCTGAAAATTAGATTGGACTTATGGTGTAGGTAACAATGAATAGTTAATTTTTAATATAGATATCTAACAGTATACATTTATATCAAGTCTAGATTTTAATCATTCTTCTCCTATAGTGTCTCTACTTTCAACAGTTTCTATTTGCTTGTCAGACTTAAGACACTGGACCTGATTTCCTTTAGCTCTGAGATTACTCTTGAGAACATCTAAATAAAAATGTCAGGAATAAAATAATCTCAGCCTCACTAACATAGTGCCTCTATAAAAAATGGATGCCTTTTTGTACAGCAGTAAGTCAGCCACCATGTAAAATAGCCGAGCATGATTTAATTCACTGAGTGTGTTGGTATTAAATATTACTCTCTGTTCTGCGAGGCTCACTCATTTAATATAAAGCTTTTATGAACCAACAATTCATCAAAATCTATTGATATTTTTGTAGCTCTGCATTCAGGTCATTATATTTATGGAGTTATCATTGCACATAATGAAGTATTATTTCTCTGTGATAAAAGTGAATAAAAGTAGCCCAGCAGTTATAGAGTGCAGTTTAAACAACGACTTGGCATGTTTTCCAGGCCAGAAATATTGGTGGGTAAAATGTGGAGGCTTTCGTACATAATACATGACACTTTTTCAATACCATGCCAAACCCGGTGCATGTGCATATCATTGCTCCTGCACCACCATCCTTCCCTTACATATTGATTTTATTCAATATTTACATGTGATTTTCAGACAAAATCTATTCCTCTCCTTTTGGCCTTATGCAAAAACTTAAAGTGAAAACTGGTGCTTAATTTGTAAACCATGAAGTATCGGAAGCTCAAGGGAAAGATGATGCGGTAATTGGACAGGAAGGGAAACATACAGACACAACAGTGCTCCAAGTACTTCACATAGTACAGTAGTCTTGAATACTGTCACAGAAATAGGGCTAATAGCATAGGTATGAGGATCGCGGTACCACCAGGGATTGCAATAACATTGCATAATGCAGTGATACCATGTAAGGATATTTGCGTTAAGCTTCACAATATGAGCTCAAATTCAGAACAAACATTTTGCTCTGAACACTGGGTCTATAACAACACATGAATATAACAACACAAATACTGTTATCAAAGAAATAATACGACTTAGCTTCTTTAAGTATAATTTACCCAAATTATTCATGGAGTCATGTACAGTAACTTCATGATTTGCCACAGTAATGTCACCATTTGCTCTGCTCATCTGTGCCACTTCAGTGTCCTTTAGAAATCCAAAATCACACATATAGCACAGCGTTGAAATTTGTGAGCCAACAAGTTTCAGAAACAAAACAGACACCACCCTTGTTTTTTCGCATCTTGGTCTGCCCTTTCACTTTTTCTTACTTCTTTATGAAATGTCAGGGAAATGTCAATGTTTTTTTTTTTTTTTGCAA
Source organism: Pangasianodon hypophthalmus (assembly GCF_027358585.1). Taxonomy (NCBI): domain Eukaryota; kingdom Metazoa; phylum Chordata; class Actinopteri; order Siluriformes; family Pangasiidae; genus Pangasianodon; species Pangasianodon hypophthalmus. Next base: position 22,495,752 of record NC_069723.1, on the reverse strand, counting down.
TATCCATTAGGCGTGAGAATGTGACTGTGACTGATAATGCGAGTAGTACCAATTAGTACCAATGCAACTAGTACCAAGAGTTATGATAACCTATTTATTGTTATTTTTATGAAAATTTTAAAATACTGCAGAGGTATTTCATCCATGAAAATATGTTCCAGAACACAGGCTTTTCAAATCTGAGAGGTACGAGATCTTTTTCTGACAAATTAAATATCAGAAGTCACTCCGGCAGAATTTGGACAAGAAAAAAGTCAAGACTTTGACCAAAATTGAGCTTTTCTGCCAGTGATATACTTTGACATTGTTACTTTAGGAAAGCATAAATACTGTATATTTCACTAAATTGATGTTTTTAATTTTATTGTTTATTATATATCTTATTATTATTTTATTATTGTTTTTATTTAGGCTGCTTCCTAACCCTGCTTTGTGTCTGCCTGCAAAAATAACATTGTGTAAGGAGTTTAACAAATGCCGTGGTAAAAACAGTTAGTAGGTCTTTCTCACGATTTGATTAAATTGTGGAACAGCTATGTGTTATAAACCTAATCAGTTCAGCCTGTATCAGATAGCAGCTGTCAAAATGTCCGCCGTGTTCCTGCACCAACACATCATCATCAAAACATAGAAGAGCGCTTACACACACTGTACAGACAACTGTTTTAAAATGTTTAACTGATCTAACTAATACAAAGACATTAATAACAAGAAATTGATCCAAAAGAACAGAATGAAGAGTTCAGTGGACTGAAGAGACAATGATGAGAGACGCCGTGAGTGACTTTTACCTCAGGTGATGAGACAGAGACTGATGATGCATGATGATGCTGATAATCAAAGTGAGAACTCATTTCCTGTATTAAACTTAAAATTCTTTACAATTTGGCAGTAAGGTTGGGTTGTAAATGTAGGCGGTAGGAGATAGGCAGGGAGTCTTTCAGTGGAACTGAAATGAAATCATTAAATGTGATTTTCTCCCATTTCACTTTTAACCAGAGTTTAAAACGCTAGAACTTTACTTCTGATCTAGAGACATGCATAAGAAAAAAATCAGGAAAGATCAGGAAAATCTGTAGTTTTCATAACTATATAGAAGAAAATGTCAAAAATACGACCATGTGGAGGGTTTTCTACACATTTAATTTCACACACACACACACACACACACACACACAGACAGTTCACAGATGCCAAGTGTGATCCAGTCACTAACCCAAGTCCAAGAACTGCTGTCACTCACACCAGTACATCACGCCAGCAATGTGAGAGGAGGTAAAATCAATAGCCTTCCAAAGCCTTCAATAGCCTTCTTAAATCACACCCATTCATTTCTCCATCAATAACTGCTTGGCTAGAATTAAAAGCATTCCCATTTGCATAGACGACTAAACCAAGCCAGGATGCAGCGATGCTGAAAGTGGGATGACTGGCAGCTTCACAGCTGTTAGGCACATGGAGATGTTAAAATGATCTGGAACAAACCAACCCATGTTTATGAAAGACATTAAAAGTGTTAGTTGTGTTTTAAATTTGTATCAAATGTTATGCAGAATATGTTTCCTGCATTTTTTGGCCTAGTCTTACTATTTCCGGAAAATAACACTTTGTTATATCACGTTCTCAAATAAATTCTCCTCTCAGGATAATCTTGTTATCTCGTGATTGTGATATACATAACTCGAGATCACAAAAACAAATAAATTCGCTTATGTGACAGCGCTGTTGAATTCTTAATCCTGATTGGTCAGGAGGTGTTGATTAATCTTCTATAACAGCAGCTTTTCTATATGTTCAGCTACATAAACGCATGTTGTTTTAACAAAAGAAAGAAAAATGTAGATGATTTGGGGAAGTTTTCTGTAAAAAAGCCATTTGTTTAAGATTTATGGAAGGAGTCTCCAGTGTCAGCAATTTGTAAGTTTTCTGTCTTCAGAACAAAGGAGTTTGCGTTTTCTATGCCAAGCTTATTAAATTCAAGAGAGAGTTAAAAAAAAAAAAAAAAAAAAGGAGCTGGTGAGGGAACCGAATTTTATAGCTGCTATAGCGTAAGTGAGAACAGGAATTAACTTGTCTTTTGTATGTTCCACTGCTGTAAATTAAATGTAACTATAAATGGATAAACAGAAACAGTAACTCCACTTCATCACACCACCCTGTTGTGATTATTTTCTATAGCAGCACACCTTCAAATGTTTTATTCCTTAATGGTTACCATAGGATACCTGAGAAAATAAAATAAATGGAGATGGTCTTTGAATGCTTAAGGTTTGTGTAGGTACAGATCTAGATAACAATTTATCACTGGGTGCCATTATTTTTATAACCTCTGCTGTTTTTATTTTTTAGCAGTATAGTGTTTTAAAGTTATTAGTATAGTATAGTGTTACAAATTATTAACTGTGCACATTTGAAAATGCACCCAGAAATTGCACATGTGAATTAACATAAACACAATGACATAACATTAAAAAAATGTGATCACGTGTGGAAAATCAACATAATGTGAAATACTGTGTGTGATTTTTCTGTAATGGATATTACACTAATACACTGCTATATTCATCACAGGGTCAAAATATTGATCTCTATTAGATTAATTCATAGTTAAATAATTTAACATGTTTAAATGAACTCCCACAGACTCCCATACATTTAAAATGTGACAAATGTTCAGCTATTTCAGTGTCAGTTAGTTTCCCTCCATATTCCTCCTACAGTTTAGAAGTTAGTGGTCAGTGACTTTGCTAAGAGGCCAGCGCAGTGTTGGCCACAGGCCCAGTAGTAACAGATTGGAGTGACACAGCCGTCTATAACCAGGCATCTGAGTCGCTCATAGCTTCACCTCCTCCTTCTGCCTGCTCGCCTCTAGATCAACATTCACTGCTCCACTCAAACACGGCAACCTGTTTGAGATTAGCCGTCCTGTTGTGCTCTGATTTAACAGCTGCGCAAATCATTTCACTTTTTCACATTGTGCCATGCTGAAATACTGTCCAAGGTCCTGAATCTTCAATCACGCTGACATTCTGGAGGCACAGGATATCATGGAAATGCTGTCTTTTGTTGTGAGAAGAGAGTCAGATCTTCTCTAATGACAGCCCCTGAGTGAGAATATGTGACAAAGCAGTCATGGCATCTATTTCTTAACTGTTACTAAATATCTGTGCTCATAGCAGTTCTTTTTTTCTTGTAATGTTTGATAGCACTTTTAGACCAGTGAATTCAAATTAATAGCAAAGTACACAACACTGCTATACTATATACTATACTGTACATTATATTGTTCTTTATGGAGAAATAACATACATTTCATGTGATAATATGTTTTTCATCCATTTGTATGTGTGTATTATGTAATATTAAATATTAAAATATTTCATAGTAATATTAATTTAGAGATTTGTAACCCCTTACCATACATTCACAACATTAAGTGACAAAGCAACTGTTTATTTTCTTCATACTATGCAGACAAATTCAAACGATTTTCTCGATTGACTCCTCAGACCAATCTTATAGTGTGTGGTCTGACATTTCTTCAGTTGTTCAGTTGTTTAAGTAGTCAGCTTTCGAAGCTATATATAGCTACTACTGTTTTTCATCAGAACTGAAAAAACTGTACAGGCCACACCCACAAGTGACAACAGTATCAGTGTATATACACAGGAAACAAACTGCAAGCAACATGAGCTAGTGTGAGCACTGGGTTAAATTCCCAGAGGACACTGGCCAATGTTCAATCATACAAGCATGCCCAAATTCATCTTTGGCATATCTATACGATCAAACCCACGTCTGGTCAGGGTGAGTGTACTTAAGCATAAGATTTTAACAACCTGAAAAAAGCATGATTTGCAGTTAAATAATCAAAAATGAAGATCAGTATCATCAATAAGTGTAGCAAAGATAGTAAGAACGGTAGTGTAATTAAATTAAAAATAGCAAATAAGTTAGATAATCACATTCTCACACAAAAGTGCAGGTAATGGGGCCTTATTAACTAGAGAAAACTTTCCTGTTAAAACTTGAAGTTAACCTTAAAGCTTTACCTCTGTCCATTAAAAAGCTCTGACACTGGAGACTCCTTCCATAAATGTTACAGAACATTACAGAAAACTTTACCATATTAACATTTACATATGATTTTCTTTGTTAAATAACACAATGACGTTATAAAAGCACTGACACGTGATGATAAGCACTCAGAAAAGTGTCTCATGACGTTGAAATATAATGTCAGTATCATAATAAACACACTGTGTTCTGTCATGTTTTGTTAATTATAATTGTATAAAAGCAATACAAATATTTTAAATCTGTTTTTAATTGGGCGGCATGGTGGTGCAGCAGGTAGCGTTGTTGCCTCACAGCTCCAGCGTTCCTCGTTTGATCCTAAACTGGGATTAATGTCTACGTGGAGTTTCTGTGCATGTTCTCCCCATGTTCACATTGGTTCCTCCAGGTTCTTTGGTTTTCTCCTATCTCACAAAAACATGTCAGTAGATGGATTTGCTACTCTAAATTGCCCCTAGATGTGAATGTGTTTATGAAGCCCTGCAATGGACTGGCATCCCATCCAGGTAGTATTCCCACCTCACACCCAGTGTTCCCGGGATTTTCTCCAGATCCACTGCGACCGTGACCAGGATAAAGCAGTTACTGAAATAAGTGAATTTTATAGCCGTATTTTAAATCAATCAGTGTAAACATTCACATCTGGTGTGATAATTCAGTGAACTGCAACATGTTATAACTCTAAAAGATGAAGCATTCATGCAGTTATTCAGGACAGTCTCACATTTTAATAACTGTACACTAATTAAGTTTACTGTTGCCTCATCATTTAAATATAAATCACGTACGCATGAATTTGTCACACCACTACAATTTCATACTGTGGTTTAACAATATCTTATGTGTTTATATGAGACTCCACGATGACAGCCAAGGTGGTTTATATGAAGGACATTAATTTCTTTGATTAAATTGAGACTATGTTTTGCTTTCAAAATTATAAAAAAGGTGTACACTATGTACAGTTATCTACAGTAAAGTAATGCTCAAGTATCATGACCATAAGTTAAAGTCTCACTTTAAGATGTGCTGGTCCTGTGACCACCCACCATAGTGCACACACACACACACACACACACACACACACACACACACCTTACCTGTATCCTGTAGCACCACAGGCTGATGAATGTCCGTGCTGTATTTCCTGCTCACGAGAAGACAAACTCTCCGAATAATCTGAGCACTGCTAGAATTCCTGACCACTCACACACTCTCTCACACAAACACACACACTACCAGCAGCACAGCCTAGAGCTCAGCCCTTCTGCAACACCAGCAAGTGAGAGACAGAGAGAGAGAGAGAGAGACAGAGGGAGGGAGGGAGAGGAAGAAAAATCGCTCCGATAATGCAGATTGTCATAAGAGCGCTGTATTCCTGGTAATCCAATACAAGTGAAGTAAAAGCCTCTGTGATTTCAACAGACTTAATGAGAGTGATCTGATTATGGGGTCCTTGCAATCATATCACTCCTGCCACATTCATTGTTTCTCATTTTCACTTGTGTGACCCTCTCTCAAATTGACTCACATTTTAATGGCTTTAATGCTTAAATGTTGCACTTTTCTCTGTTTCTCTAAAAGGCAAATGACTCGAATGAGAAAATACGGGAAGAGCCTTATCCACAATGCAGCACTGTCACGGAGTCACACATTAACCCAAGTTTTGCCAATAACATGTAGTAAAGTGTAGAGCAGAGGAGAATAATAGACCGTAATCATAATGCTCATGCCGTCTGAAGGTCTGCTTCATATGGGCACTTAGGACAAACCCAGCGTCAGCATAATGTTCTAATCATTTAGTGTTCTACTGAAATGGCATGTGCAGATGTTAATGCTAAAAGGAGATAAGTAAGGAATAAATGGAATAAAGCACTTTGTGCTGTTTTGGGTAAATAATCAGCAATGGGTTGGTGTGATGGAGAAGAGTTACTGTAACCACCTTAAGGTTTATTATTTTCCAGTAACATCACATGCCGAAGTGTTTTATTCCTCTTATACCACAAAAAATTACCAATGGTTACATTTGGTACAATTCACTAATCAACAGCACCCAATATCATATCATATCATATCATATCATATAATATAATATAATATAATATAATATATCCCTTTATAGTTATCTTTAATGTGGAATGTTCAAGAAATGTGAAGTTAATAAGTCAAAAAAAGCACAGCTTGCCATGTTACTGAGAAACCACACTCCTCTGTCTTGAAGATTTTTCCATGTCGGAAAACGTAAAGGTCTTTTAACTTTACCTCTAAGTGTTACAAAGTGCTGACATTAGAAATAAACCTTACAAATATCCTTACAGAAAACTGCAGGGTATCAATGATTACACTCATCATTTTATCCATTTATGTGGAACGCCCGCCATACAAGTCCCTGTTTAAATTGTGACTATTGGGAAAAAAAGTATTAGAATGAGTGCATTCTTACTATAAACCTGTGATTTGCAGCTGCACTACTGTCAGAGCTGCTGTTAGAGAAAATGAATCAACACCTTCTGAACAATCAGAATCCAGAATTCAACAGTGATGTGGTATAATTGATTACAGCTGATGGCGTTTGATCACGGTTGTAAAAAATGTGGGAACAAATCGTTTTGCAACTAACAACATTTACAGCATTTAGCAGACACTTCTTATCCAGAGCGATTTACAGAAGTGTTTTATAGTTTCTATCGCAAAACATATCCTCGAGTTAGCACAAATAGGTCAGGGTCTGAGAATACCATTAGGCTAAAATCCTTCTAGAGAGGAGTTAGTGTGGGAGTTAGTACAGCTATGGATACAGAGTGCAAGCTGAGGATGTTTCTATGTGTAGAATCAGTGGTAGCTTCAATGCTTATGAAGAGGTGGGTCTTCATAGCCAGGGACAGCCAGGGGAGGTTCAAGACAGAAAAAGTCTTGATGTGTGTTGTCCTTGTACCTTGCAGGATGGTGGGTCGAGTCGAGCCGTGCTTGTAGCTCGAAGGGAATGTTTTCAGAGTGGGGTTTGATAAGTGTCTTCACTGGGGAACTGGCCTGTTTTTTTGTCGGTGTTTTAAATCTGATGTGGGCGGCTACAGGAGGCCGATGGAGAGAATACAGCAGTGAGGTGATGTGGGAGAACTTAATGAACACTGAAAAGAAGGGACTGGACAAGAGGAATAAGGACTGAACGCTTGAGTGGCCCTGGAAAAGTCTTAACACTCCAAGTTAAGTCTGGAACATTGATTAACAAACAACTCAAAATATGTTCTTCCACAAATGAATTGGCATTTCAACATTTAACATAAAAAGGAATGCTTGTATGTCAATATTGCTGCCAGTTGACTGTGACATCAGGAATTATGCCACAAACTCGAAAATCGAACTCACGTAGTTGTTACATATTTCCTAATCTGAGATTTGGAGTATAATGGAAAGAAAAACTGATATATATATGTATATATATATACATAAGCCTAGAGAGGTAATTGATATAATTTGGGTGAGAGAAAAATGTCTCAGACGAGTATACATGACTGTCACCTTCCACGGGATACAGTTATAAATAGGGGGAAGGTGATGCTGTAATTGAACTCAATGTGAGTGAGAGTATGTGATGAATTCATTTTAAGCTCTAGCTCTTAATATCAAAGTCCCAGGTACCTGTAAATGGTTTGCAATCCTTTACTCTCATTACCATTTACAGGCAGCCAGGACCCTGTACTAAATCTCTAAAGGATTTTGTCAAACTGTAGTGCTCAGTGTAGATAACGCACAGAATGATGGTGATTTCAGCATTATTACAGAAAATAGGAATGATTTACTGAGATCTTGACTCAATTGCTATTAGTCAGCATGTCACATGACAGCATTCTCCCATACTAGCCTGATGATGATCTATTCAGCTTGTTTCTGTAGGAAAATATTCTAAAGGTAGGTTAATGGATAAATTCCCATAACTATCCTTGGTATACATAAAGGTGGGGTTATAGATTTTCAAGTCAGAGGACTTTGTAAAGTTCTCCTTACATTCGATTAAAATAAAATATCTGATCAGTGGAGGAATCCCAGTCACTGTGGAACCCCAGGCTCTGTAAGTGCATTTCAAGTAAAATGAATGAGCATCCACTTCTCGACGCATTGTGCATCAGTTTCAAGTAGGAACACTAATGCATTTGAATTAGACATTAATTATATATATATTATATTAACATGGTGTCCTCATGTATCAATGAGAGATGCAGCTGAACGGCTGACTCTCACACACTGCAAACCACTTAATTTCACCTCCCAGACTCTTACCCTGCCATTTCATTTAGGGGTAATGGAGAGCCTATCCAATTACCCTTCCCTGAGGTGCTACGTAAATCAAAACATAAAGTAATTACACGTATTTAAGATGACTGCGAGGCTACAGAATCCATTCTTCAATAGATTTTAGTTATCACTAAAAAATATAATTCATGGGCCACACACAGGACCGACAAGTAACTGATATAATATCATTAATAATAATTTATCTTAACTTGAAGCAAATATAAATTAATCAGTAACTGCATTTATGGATGGAAATCTTTGAGTGGACGAACAATTTACAGCACACGTAGGCTACGGTTGTGAAAAATCCATAAATAAGTGAAAATCAATAAATTCACCTGTTATAGCTGGACGCTGTGCAGCTTGTTTGCTTCAGTAACTATTCGGACATGATGGACAGTTAAACCATGATCAGCAGAAGCATATTATTGTAAACACATGTTTCTGATATTATCAGCAGATTTATACAGTGAGCGAATTGTCCAGCCATCAGGTCCTGATGAATGGCCACTCATTAGAATTGCAAAGGCAGAGCAGTGCGGCACAGCCATATTCCAGACGGAGACCAACAGGGCCGCGAGACTCCATCTGCGAAATGAATTTGCCACATTGTAGAGGACATAAAGGGTACTTCTCAAAATGAGACTGCTAAAATGTGCCAAAGGGTCGTCATCAATGGTTTAACATGACAACTGATGTGTGGGAGAAACTGTGCCTTGTGCTTTTTTGTCACTGTAGAACAATTAGCTTCGTATGCTGGTCTTAGACTGGCATTTAAAGTGAAATTAAAAAGTAATAAGCTCACTGGTATAACAAGAGAGACTCCAGAGAAGCATTAGGCTCCATGTGCCATGATTAATTATTCAACATCCAAACTCTTAGTCAGTAAAAAGTCCAATGGTCAATACCAGTAAACATTCACAAATACAAAACCCATCAGGGACAATCTAAGTTCATAACTGGGGGCAGAAATAGCAGGGTCAAAACACAGACAAGACAGAAACAAGACACAGGACTTACTCACAGGATACATAGGCAAGACTTTGCACTATTGTTTGTGTAAATTGCTTATATAGTCCATGAACAAGAAGTACAAACTAAACAGGAATAAGAAGTGATTAAACAGAACTAAAACTTTGGAAAAGACATCCCTCAGTTGATGGGGAAGTGTATTGTCCCAGATTTGAGGGTAGAGTTCATACAAAGAGTCATCCCAAAGATTTGTATTAAATGTACAAAAAAGAGTGAGTGTACCCAAATTAAGGTTACCAGGACCTACCCCTGGGGTGGTGTCTGCAGGCCACCTATAGACTGGGCCACCCATATAACCTGGCAATGTGGAGCCATCTTCTGGGGTCACTACAAGATGAAGGATGTGCGTCAGGTCCAACGCTAGTCATATGGCAGGCATTTGATGGCTAGTCTTAGATGTGATGGCAAACTTCTTGATTAAGACCGTTTTCTCTCCTACTCTGGAGTTCCCACAGGAAATATGCCTCAGGCGGGTTTGGGAATACTCACCAGTACCAGCCTGACTGTCTCACAGATGGAGTTTTTCCCAGTGGACAATAAGGTTGCCTCTTTGATGTTTCAAATCTCAGGGAGGAAGACAGACTTTTTTCCACCAATAGCAGTTCAGATTATTCAGGCTTCTTGGAGAAGAAGGGGCAGGTCCTCAAGAGGATATCTCCTACTGATTCCACAGTGTTACTGTAGGACTTTAATGCTCATGTTCACAGAGATACTTAGAGGGGAATGACTGGGAGGAGCAACTTCCTGGATCTGAACCACAAGTATTCACAAGTAATGGAAAAAAGAGAGTGTGACATTGACAAACAGATCAGGTCAGTGGCATCACTGTTACAGTGGCTGTACTGGTCTGCGGTGGTGAAGCAGGTGCTCAGTTTTTGGACGTAGCTCTCTCTTACCATCAATCTACATTTCTACCCTCACCTATGGTCATGAACTGTAGGTAGTGACTGAAGTAATACGTTTGCGAGTACAGGTGGTGGAAATGAGGTTCCTCCACAGGGTTGCTTGGCAATTTGGGAGAGCCTTGGCATAGAGCAGGTGTTCTTCTAAATCCAGAGGAGCCAGCTGACGTGGATGACTCTTGGACAGCTCCCTCTAGAGCTGTCCCTCTAGGCATGTCCCACTGGAGGGAGACCCCAGGGCAGTCCCGGGACCTGCTAGAGAGATTATATCTCTTATAGGTGGCATGGGAATGCCCATGAAATCTGTGGGCAGGAATGGAGAAGTCTGGGCTGACTTTATCAGCCTGTTGCCACTGTGACCCCCACCAGGAGAAGTGGAGCAACAGCCTGAGTTAGTGGGTGAATCAATGAATTAATAAGCTTTTTGGTTTCAAAGTAATTATGCAGAAAGTGGGCCTGGAAATGTCATGAATGCCTAATGAAAGAAGTTCTTTAAGGATCTTATCTGTAACACTGACTGTTTTGAACTGCTGAACTGGGACTAGGGACTAGTCGTTTGCTCATCTTGTTCATCAACAGATTAAACAACACTTTCCACTGATGTAGAGAAAACAGAGGACTACAGTATCTGATGCATGCCAGAAAGATTTAACATTGCCAATACGCAAATAGCCTGACTGACAGTTGGCATCAGTGTGTAAGTGTTGTCTTTCACACATTGGGCCTGCGATTCATCTAATCTGCTATCAAGTTTGTGTCCTTTATTTGGTGTGACAAAATCTCTCAAGCTAAAGGGCCAGAAAGACAACATGGAGGCAGCAGGCATCGCTTCAAATGAAATCAAAATAACTTTGCAGTTTTATGTAACTGGATCTTGCTATACCCTGCTCGTTCACCTTTTCCGGAAGCAGGGACATTATGGTCCTCTAAGGATTAGATGGTGTTACACTCTGAATCTTCACAAATAAAGTGACATTAACATTATTACATCTATTAAAACAGTGGTATTCAAAGGTGGTACTAGACTGGATTTTAATGGTATTTGATACTCTTTCAAGTTTTTATATTAATAAATTTAAAGTGTTATATCATTTTCAGAATATATTAAAATATTGAGTACACATTTTTTATTAATCAAAGACACATTTAATATATAAAACAGGCATTTAACTTTTAGTAGTATTAAAAAATGTATGTTCAGACCATGTGCATGGGCTGTTTGGGTATAAACAGAACAGTTATGGAAACAAGTATTGGCAAGCAAAAATCTGATTCAATTTATTGTTTTGTCCTTTTGTCTCCTTGCATATGCATTTAGCATTGTTTCCATCTCTGGAGAATGAACAATTTGTTATTCTTTTTATCAACAGTGAGAGTAATTAGTGGCTCTCAGACTGCCAGTGAAAAGCAAAAATGGTTTCAGTTACACATTTGTAACAATCAAATGAATGAACTAGCATGCAAAAAAAAAAAACAAGGAAGAGAGTAAGAGATAAGAGAGAGTTTTCAAACACTTTTGAAGATATATTCTGTCAAGTCACATTTTTATGAATTTATTAAAAGGCATCAAAAATTAGCCACAAATTAAAAGAGGCTCTTTTCTGTGGACTAATTATTTTTCAGTGTGCTGAGACCTCATGCTTCAATGTCCTTCAGTCTTCTGTGTTTTTCATGTTTACTCAATGATAGAAATGCAGCTCATATGCAGTTAATCCAACCAGCAGATCAAAAAGCACACACACTCTTTAAACATTCAGGGCATGTGCAAATCTAAACCCTAATAACAAACATCACTGAAAAATCCCCCCAGCCACCAGTATGTTTACTGATGAGAAGATGTGTGCAAACTTGTTTATACTGTGCAGATTGTATTAATTATGCCAAGTGCAGCTGTGTATATTTCTTAGCAAATCACTATAATTAGCTCTTTATTTTTAGTCAACTGGACTGGATATGTGAGGCCCTGTAAATTCTGGCAAAGTTGTTTGCTCGCAAAAGTAGGTATAGGAAAGAAAGGATTTCTTGGTCATTAAAATACAACTCTGTTCTCAGAGTCTCTTTACTTTTGTTTTTAGTGTTTATAGCTGCTATAATGTAAGTGATAACAGGAACTACTTTGGACTATGGACTATATGACTATAACTATGAAGGTAACTATTAATGGATTTAAAAATGTCATTAAATTTACCAACTGTGATTGTTGGCAGACTGCTGTGGTATCAGAGGAATAAAACATTTCAGGATGTGCAGTTATAGGAAGCTATTCAAGTTCAGGATAGTAACAGTAACTCTGTTTCATCTTTGATTATTTTCCTACAACACACCCACAAGTGGTTTATGTCTGAAACTTTAGCTTAAATATACAGTATATATGGGCTATGACATGAAAACCAATAAGGTAAGACTATAAATAGTGTTTACAGCTGAAATGAGATAAGGGAAACAATACTTAAAATCTCAGTGGTCAAGCTGAGAAATGTAAAGACGTAACAGTGACGATTCAAAAAATAAACTTCTAAACGTCTTTCAAACCATGATGAAATGAAATCCTCTTAGTTTCTCATCCTCCATGTTCGTTGGTCAGTTTCTCATGCGGTTTGTCATTAACACTGAATGCCACTCAGACCACTGGAGTCTCGTCCTGTTCTGGTGCTTCACTGCTCTCAGATAATGCTGAACTCTGCTGACTTGATACTGACCTCTGACGAAGGATCGCAGGGACGAGTTTGAAAAAGGAGAGAGTAGCGACAGCAACTGCCACTGCGCTCAGGAGCTGTAACGATAAAGAGAAATGTAGAAGCAAGTCTGTTTTTCTGTCATCCAGGTAAAACACATTTTCTCATAGGAAGGTTTGTTTCTATTTCACACTTTCATTTACCATTTTTTAGAATAATAGGAAGGACGATAATGCAAAGACAGTTATGCAAGGACCAGAAAGCGTTTATGTGGAGCGTCCACGATGTAAGTCCCTGTGAATGAGCTGTTAATATAGATCTGACTGATACAAAGCTCTGACACTGGAGACTCCTTCCACAAAGGTTTCCTTTTCTAAAGAATTAATGACTAGTAGAGTGGCATGGGGAAAATCCATCTGGGGATGTACAGACCTTCACAGTAGCAGGTCCAAGTGTTTGTATGGAGTCTAAGTGTGAAGCAAGCAGAGCAAGAGTACAGGGGAGGTACGATTCATCACTGTTAGAGTCTCTACATCTGTGTAAAAAAAAAAAAAAAAAAAAAAAAGGAATAATAAATGATATTTTTCAACAAGATGTTGTCACTGACCTCAAAAAAAGCAAAAACAAAAAAACAATAAATTCTCAAGGCAAATGTACATAGATTAAATGCAACATGGATCCAATTTGCACAACTAAACAGAGCTGCATTCAGAGCCTGCCCAAAAGTTACATCAATACTTGCACAGGGAAAGTTATTCGTATTCAGACTCGGCTTATGCAGCTGCTTAAGTCCATTTTATGGGTAAACCATTCAGATTATGCAAATTACGCAAAGCACCTGAATGTAGTTCAGATCTTTTCCCTCAAATAAATATAGCCTGTTGGCAAGCATGTGGCATTATTGTTTACTCACCACTAACTTCTTCACACAAACTCTTAACTTTTAAAATTGGGATTCCATGAACATTTTGAGTCTAGTGATTATATTGTTCTCTGAAAACCTCATTGTGTCACTGGTTTCAGAAAGTGCATATACACATAAATGCAGAGAGCCAATCAGATTCGAGATTCTGTAGGTTGTGACCAGAAAAGTGCACAAATTATATCAGATGCTCTGTACCCTCTGGTCTGAGCTGAGACTAGGACATAAACATACCTGTGGTACAGGCTGGTAAGAAGGGTGTATCTGTCTGAAAAATAATGTTGCAGCAGCTTTAGTTCAGAAAGTACCATGGCTGGTAATCTGTGACCTTCCTGAACAAGCAGCCCCAGACTGTACCAGCCCTGGAGAGAATGTGAACAAGAAAACACACACAATTTCAAACTGATCATTCTGGCAATGAAAGAGACTTCAGAACATCTGGAGGATGTTTAGTATTCCACTATGCGGTCTTATGTCATATCCACAAACTACATAAGCTGTTAGTGTCAATAAGCATAATGTCATCATGACTAATACAATTTGATTGTTCTGGCCAAGTGTATGTCACCTGTGGGTCGTTTTTGAGTGCTGCTTTTTTGTACATCTCAGCTACATCTGAAAGGTCTCTTTTGCCCCGTGTGTGCTCCTCATAGAACAGGTCTCCCATTTTAACCAAAGCTGAATAGTTTGGAAAATAAAGATAACCAAAATAGTCATGCTGTAATAGTAAAAGTCACATAAATCTTTGCAAAAGTTAAATAAAATGTCATGAATTACCATAAGGTGAAGGATCTTGGCTCTGAATGGAGAGATTGTAGTATCGTAACATACACTGTGTCATAAATGCTGGGTTCAAGGATCCATGCTAATAGGGGAATAATTGTTGGAAAAAACACACAGGTAGCACTTTTAACATATTCTGTGGCTCAAAAGACAATATAAAATATTATGAGAACATTTTCCTATAAGACCTAGAAGTACTGTATCACATAAACCTAGAAACACTGAATTATTAACACATAACGCCTTTGATGATTATGTAAATGAACATGATCACGTGACTCACCGGACTGTGTTCACACAGGAACGCTATGTTAAACTGAGCTGCTTCAAATCCACACTCAGCACATATCAGGTAATTAATCAATGCCATAAACCTGTCAAAGACAACAACGTGCAAAATTAAATGTGTTAATTTCCACTAATCTGAACATTTCAAAATGTAGAAAATAGAACAGTACTGATATGAAGTGCACTAGTCTCTAAGTGTTTACCAGTTCCCCTTAAGATAGGCATTCAGGCCTTTCCTCAAGGCTGTACCAAGATATCCATTCTGCTCAGATGCCCACTTCACCCATCTACAGATCAAGGACAAACATCAAATTATAGGTTCATGAAAAAATTTTACCAGATGATTTACTTAAGAAACTACAAGACAGTGTACCAAAGAGAATTGATACAGATTAAAAAGACAAACTGTTCACTCTTTACTGATCATTATAGAGGTTTATATATGTAGAAACATTTAATTTTATTATATTTAAGGCATCTTGGCTTTCTGGAAATCAGAATGCTTTGTACAAGTTGTCCTTCCACTTACAGAACAGCATCTGATGGATGTCGCACCACATAGCCAGGAATACCTCGACTCCAAATTTCAGCTAGCTCAATGCCTCCATTTATGTGGCCTCTCTGGGCTGATTTCAGAAAGTACTTATACGCCTTAACCTGAAGACAGAGTAAAGCAATAACATGTTTACCCACTGTTTTTGTTGTTGTTTGTGTAGTCAAGTGTAGCTCATACCGTTATTGCTCTCTGTTCTGTTCTTGTGTCCCCCAAGTCCAACTCATTTGTTACAATATTTCTGTGTGAAAGAGCTTACTCAAGCAGAGAATAATAAATAGATGGACTTTGGTTTAATCCATCAGCATTTAATTTGATTATGAGAAGTGGGAATTTCAAAGCGGGTTTTTGCTGCATAATAGTATAATATAATTGGTCTATATTTTAAATCATAACATTTTTAGATGTGTTGCATTTTCAACACAAGATTACAGTAAAACAAAGTTGACCTTTATACTGTCTTAAAAAGAGCACTTTATTTGCATAGTCTGGTTTAGACACTCTGCATATAGACTGTCATGAAACACCATATCAACAGATTCTCAAAATATCAAATAATGCTGCAGCATGCCAGAAAATACAGGGTGTCCGAAAATTCAGTAAAACTACACATACTTAACTTAGAGTATGCTGTATATATTCACTTTTATGCTCTGTATTATGTTTTTGCAGATTTTGCTCAACATATTCCCATTGGTTCCTGACTTTTTGGACACCCTGTAGATCAACAGAATCCATATGGAGTGGAAATGAAATTGTGATAGCATTAGGGACAAGTTGATAGTCTGTAGATGATCTACTAATCATCTAGAGCCATAATGTGGACTGTTCAGTTAAAAAAGGAAAAAGGATGAGGTGATAGTCTATAGATTGCTATAGATGTGCTAAACTTTAACAGTTATAAACATATTGTTGAGAATTAGTTAGTAAACATCATAGTCATCTGACAGGTTGTCTATACTGTAGGTGGTTGTCTATACTGCTGATGGTTTGCTCACTGTTTGTAGAGTGTCTAAAGTGAACTACCCAAATAAAGTGTTACCAAAAAATCTCATACAAATCGCACACTCATTTCTGCAAATTCAAAGCTTGTCTGAAAGCAGGACTGGCCAGGAGACACTGGGAGAGTTACAATTTGAACCACAATCACTTAATAATTCAATCAACCAACCAATTAATCAACCATTTACCCAAACAACCAACCAATCAACCAATCAACCAAACAACCGACTGACCGACCAACCGAAAAACTGACCAACCAACCAACCAGTCAGTCAGTCAAACAATCAATTAACCAGACATTCACTCAACCAACCAGTTAGTCAACCAAACACTCACCCAACCAAACAATTAGCCAAACAACTAATTATTCAATCACTCAACCAAACAACTATTCATCCAATAACTCAACCAACCAATCACTCATTCAACCAACCAACCAATTAAACATTCAATCAAGCAACCAACCCACTCATTAACCAATCAATTAATCGAGTAAATCAGTAAATGTTTGCACAAACAGACTTTGTCAGGTGGTTGTCCAGGATAAAGGCCTTGCAAGTGAAGGACTCCTAGATTCATAGCAGCGTCTGGATTCTCCAGCTGATCAGCCTGTTC
Source organism: Pangasianodon hypophthalmus (assembly GCF_027358585.1). NCBI lineage: Eukaryota > Metazoa > Chordata > Actinopteri > Siluriformes > Pangasiidae > Pangasianodon > Pangasianodon hypophthalmus. Next base: position 22,478,610 of record NC_069723.1, on the reverse strand, counting down.
CCAGAGCTCCACTGCTCGCTCATAGTTCTTCTCAAACTGCTCGTAGTACCAACCCAAAGCAGTGATGGCTGGAGCAAAGCCCTGCGGTACACAGCAAAGCACATTTATCAACCATTCAACACACACATTATGCACTTCAGAACAAGATAAGATGGGAACAGGGCTTGATTTAACAGTAAGCCAAAAATCCATCAATGAGGAAATGACAAATATTATGTGTTCTGCTGGTCAGGCATGCAAATAACCCAGAAGCAGGAAAAATAAGTTAATGACTGCTAGTTCTTTTTTATTATACAGAAATATATGGAATGAAGGATTATTGATTATGACTTGTTTACAGCTTGTACCTGTTCCTGTGCTTTTTTCAGAAAAGTGACAGCTTTGGGCACATCTTGTGGAACTCCTCGGCCCTGGAAAGTGTACGGAAATGGGCAGCATTTATATCTTCACCCTTCTGGTGTCACAGATTGTAATTACTTATAATAGACTAATTAGGACTAGAGCTTCTGACCGTGAGCAGAATGATGGCGTAGTCGTACATAGACACAGGGTCCTGCAGTCTGGTGGCTCCTCTCTCATAGTGTCTCACTGCTGTCTGGATATCTGGACTTACACCTTGCTGACCCCAGAACAGCATCCGAGCCACTGCTCGCTGAACAGCCAAATGTTCACACACACATAAACTTCAAGGAAAATTTACATTCTGATGGTAAATTTACTGTGTACGGTGTTAACATTGATTACCTCTGCGTCTGCTACACCATTGCGTGCCTGGAGTTTGAGCCACTGAAAGATGTCGTCATCCTGATTGGTTTGTGCTTTCAGGATTTCCTCGTCATTTAGGTGTATTGACTCAACAAACATCTACATCATGTACAATAACATTTCTGAAGTTAACTTTAATGCTGTTTGTGGTATATCTCTTGGCTCCACACCCAACTTTATTGTAAAGTCCAGGCCATTATGAATTTGTTCATTGGTCAACTGTTAAAAAAATTACTAATTCAAAAAACATATGGTACCTTAATATTTTGGGCATATATGCTTTGGCCACAAATAGCATACCCATCTGAATGAATTCATTCTTATCACAATAATAATCTGTTTATATATATATATATATATATATATATATCCAAAACTGGCCAGTCTATAGGCAGTCTCCATTTATATGCACCTTAGATGTAATCCAACCTAAAGTTATGTGTATGTGAGGAGAGGGGTTTAGTGTCCACTGTAATGAGGAGCATGTGAGTCCGTTCAGAGTGTTCAGCCTTTTACCCGGCTGTAACTTACACAGGGACTTCTGTGTTGCTGAATAATCTATGTAATCTAGCACTGATAGTGAACAGATTAAAATGGTGATATAATCAGACCTATTTCTCAGCATGATGTTTATTTAATATTTATTAATTCCTACGTTTCCCGACAACGGTAACAATACCATGACTGTGTTTTTTGTCTTATTGACTTTAAAAGAGAGAAAAAGAGGGAGAGGTAGTGAGGGAACAACTTTATAGATGTAATAGCGTAAGTGATAACAGGAACTAACTTGTTTCTTTAATGTTCCACAACATTAAATAGATAAATAGTATGACATGTTGTACTTTAATTAATAAAATAATCAAGTGTTTTATTCCTTACATATTAAATAGACAGCAAAAAGCAGAGTTTGTATTTGATATTTGCCTGACATTCAAAAGGATAACCAAATAACTATAATATTATTCACACATTATTCATTGGTAAAGCAGATATTTTGCCTTTCATATCTTCTAGTGTTCCTAGTGAACATTAAAATCCAGTATCTAGGAATAACTGAAGAAATATCCCTGCCCATCCCACTGGACAATATCTTGTATGTGTGTATGAGTGTAAAATATAATTTATCTCATGTCAGAAATGCTACAAAAAGCAGAAAGCCCAGTATTATACACTGGGAGAAGGGGTTAAAGAACAAGAGCTCTAGTGTTAGATGCTAAATTAAATGCTATACCTGTTGTGAGGAAGGGTTGAGACGGTCAGCTGAGGTTTGCCTGGCGATGTTGGAATAGTAGGCATAGGAGAGGTCAGGGTCTGCTTCCACGCCCTGATCACCGACACGGTGAAGGTGCCCCAGCCGGAGGAGAGCCAGCCTCCAGTCCTTCTGAGCTCCCAACACTGATAGCAGCCAGGCCTGAGAACACCAAGCACACACACACACACACACACACACACACACACACACACACACACACACACACACACACAGCAAGTATGATAATCAGATATTGAAACTTTTTTTTTTTTTTTTTTAAATATACTGTATCTTTACCACACATGAACACACCTTGTAGGGCTGCTTCTTAACACCAAGTCCACCGCTGTAGAGCACAGAAGCGAGATGGAGAGCTCGGTTGTCTCCTAAACACCCTGCTTGTAATAGAGACGGCATCAGCCTGCTTATTGTCTTCACACTCTCTTCTCTCTCCATCGTACGCAGAACGGCAGCATACAGAGCTCGGCCAACGGCTGCTGGACTCACAGAGCCTGAGGAACATTTCAGACATGTTATTTATTATGCTATGATTGTATACTGATAAGAAGATGTGAAATAAAAACTCTGTTGTGTGATGGAGTTATGGTTACTACCCTGAAGTTGATTATTTTCCTATAACAGCAGTGGTTTATTCCTCTTATATCACAGCTATTTGCTAATTAGTGCAGTTTTGACGTAACGTTGTGGAACATCTGCAAACCTAGTTCCTGTAATCATTTACGTTACAGCTATAAACAATCTTTCCATCACCAGCTTTCTTTTTTCTCTCTTTTGAAGTTCATAAAAAGAAAGAAAGAAAAAAGCTTGTCATGTTACCAAGAAACCAAAAAGCAAAGAAACCAAAAACTCCTCTGTCCCAAAGATCTCCCTATATATATATATATATTTTAGAAGGAGTGCATTAATATAAATCTGTGATTTGCAGCTTCAATACTGTTAGAGCTGCTGTAATAGAAAATTAATCAATAGCTGACCAATCAGAATTAAGAATTCAACAGCACTGTGGTGTAATGATATTACAGATGAAAGTTCTTTCCTAAAATTATACTTCCCTTACTGTATACTTAATATGGATTTGTTGATTTGTTGATCTAAGTTGATCTATTTTAATAACGTTGTTTTGTGTCACTTAATTTTAAACACTGATTAACAAATCAGTGATTAAACCCTTAACCTCTAAATAAAATCTTAAACTGGGATTAGTTCTGATAGCCTACCATTATGAAACAAACTAAACAGCAACGATGTTAGTCTCGAGATCAAGCCTTATGGATACTTTTCTTTCTTCCATGAGCATAAAATGTGTTCTCTAAGAAAATCATCTGCTGCCATTTCGTAAATTTAAACCACTTCAAATGCAAGATTAAATTAATCCCTGGCTGAAATTTAATTCAGGATTAAACATAATTACAGTTAATCTAAATTTAGGTCAATTTACTTTCAACCATAATAAATAGTAGGAATAAATAATAAATGAAAGCCTGATTATTTTAAGCAAAGTTTAAAGGATGTTGCCACTGAATTAATAGATAAACCTTTATTTAATCCATGTTAAAGCTTAATGTTTGCTGATGTAACCCAAAAAATAAGTAAGTAAGTAAGTTATTTAAGCAAATTAATTATTAATTTATTAATTTTAAACATTGTAATTAAATTGTAAAGGTAAATGTCTGCTGAAGGTCAAGTGCAATCCAAATTTATATTATCCTTTCCCAAAAATATATATTTTAATATTGAAATGTCACAACAGCTTTATATGCCATTGACATTCTGATCGACAATGTAGAACTGCGATACTCGCAGATTGTTCAGTTATTATACCATGAATTTTCCACACCCAATGAACGATATCCTGTTTTGTTTTTAATAAGTGATGCTGTATTTGTGTTTTTGTCACCCTCACCATATTTGTTGAAGATTTTCTCAACCAGCCGAGCCACTGGTCGTCTCTGAGGACTGTGTAGTGCTTCATCAGAGCTGCACTGTGTCCTTGAGGATGCTGGATTGGTTTTCAGTGCCAGCTCTGTGTATACATCCACACATCTCTCTGGAAAAAAAAAAAATATGGCAATTGCTCAGAATGTGGAAAGAGGATGCAGTTTTGTAGGAAAATACGCCACCATGTGGACAGAGTGACACACCTCCCTGTGTCTTTGCAGCAATTTCACAAGAATACGCAGATATTTTGCGTTCAAGCTCAGCTTGAAATTGCTGACAGGATTGTAACCATCCAGATATATTCACCATCCGTACTGTCTGAGGAAGCTGGAGCTCAGACTGCGAAGAAAATCAGAAATCATTAAGCTTTTTACTATATTAATAACAAAGGGCCTATTAGGAATAAAGGTCAGTCTTACCATGTTAAAAGAAGGAGTTCTTGTTCTGTAATATGTGACTGGACCATAAAACCCTTCAATGCCTCTTATAAATTTACCTCCACCAACCACAAAATAGCCGTCTGTATCATCCATCCTTACTGTGGTACTAAACCTGTTCAAAACAGCAAACAAAATGTATTAACATGTTCAGTCATGAGATTTAAATAATCAACCAAATATAAGCACATGAAGAGATGGTGATATGAACTGAAATGGATTTCATTATATTTAAATATTTTATACTACACAGAGCATGGGGTTCTCATCCATGGAGCCTTTTCAGTGTTAAATGATAACAATCAAATAAATACTACTACCACTACCGCTACTACTACTACTACCAATAATAATAATAAAAATAATAATAATAATAATAATAATAATAATAAAAATAATTTTAAGAATGCAATGTAACTATTCATATACTGACTATAAAATAGCAAATTAGACAATTATGTGCCATTATATGCCTTCATTGGAGTTATTAGAGCTTTTTATTACTTAACTATCCACACACAGATACTCAGTTAAAATATAAACAAGACCTTCCTTGGTTTTTATTTCTGTTTCATGTACGCTGAAGCTGACATTACTTGTCTTTACTTTAAACTGCTGAGCTTTAGATTAACCCCATACGATTCAATAAACAGTCAATAATACTACTAATAATAATAATAATAATAATAATAATAGCAACTTAGACTATAAAAGTCATAGCTCGCATAGAAGTACAACTGTGAGCACTGTGAATCCGGATAATAATTCTAATTATTATAACATTCTAATAACATTCTAAAAAAATGAAATTCAAGAAAGCAAAAACTAGGGAACAATACAATATATATATATATATATAAAGTAATATATATAGAGTATTAGTATTATTATGATAAAGTGGTTACTAAAGATGAATGTGTTGTTGTTGTTGTTGTCATGGCTTGTAAAGTCAGAGACACAGAGTTCACCTGAAAGGGTAATTATTATATAAAATATATAACAACTAAACAACTGCAGCAAATTCTCCAAGCATCCTGGAACAACTTCCCAGCCAAGCTACCAACATTCACTATGCTTTGCCCACTAGAGGGCAACAAAACAGTGAAATGGAGCCCATGAAGCCCAGAAGAGAAACCAGGGTGAAGAAAAACTTGCACTGTACATAGTAGCACCAACTGCAAGATCATCTTGGGCACTACTTTGAAGTAAAAGATTTTTTTTGTTGTTGTTGCAAATAAAATCTCCTTGTGCTTTACTGGATTATCAGTAAAATAAACACTAAACTTAAATTAAAGCTCCACCCTGAACCACTTGCATGTTAATCTTTATATTACCATAATCTTTGTAAGTGGCCAAGATTTATTTTATAATGAAATTCTGAGTTTTTTCTAAACTTCTTTCATTGACATGCTGGTCTATTTTCTCTGTCTGTTTCCTCCATTACCCATAATGCCATTCAGTGATGCAGTGGGATTTAGCCCTCGCTTTATTACAATGCAGCAGCACTTTAGTCATTTGGTCAGTCCAGTTCTCTCACTTCTGCATCTGCACACTCTGTTCTAACACATCAGCTTCCAAAGCTTCAACTTTCATGCTAATACCATTGCTCATCATTTCATAGATCACTAACTAGTCCAGCCGAGCCTCAACTGTGCCGTATAGCTGAATTCTGGGACTTGGAGTCCAGTGTTTGCAAAAACATCTCCACTACTGCTGCGTTGGATTTCTCATTAACATGACATATTTAGAAAATGGTGTGTGAAAACAGAAGCTCTTGCTATTTTGTTTTTTCAGGAGCTAATAGAGAAACCTGACCATTATCCTCTATGTTTGAGATTGTTTACTTTTTTTCTCTCCTATTAAATGCCATTGTAACTGCACTAGCAATAACAATGTCCCTCTGTGACCTCAGAGCAGGACATAGCCACTGCCTTCACATAGGAATAATGGAAATACAGCAACAACTAGCAAATTATCACTAATCACTTCACAAATATTTCACTATAACCATATTTAATGTTCAAGGGTGGAGGTTTACTTTTCTAGGAACTCTGACAGATCAGTATGCTTTGGTGTCTCGTTACTCAATGAGCAAGCCAGTATGGATGCCAAACCGTCAATGACCAGGCAAAAAATTCTGCCACTCTTGAAATAAGCCATGTCACCCCAGTTGCCACATCAGCTCTTACCTCTCTATGGCCTCTAGTACTGTTTTGCAATTCTTGCACTCATATCTATCTCTTATCATAGTAATATTATAACTATCACAACTACTTAGATGTATTCTGATGAGGTATATATATGACCAGATCCTTCCAGACTCTCATGGATACATGGACATGCATTTTGCACCAAATCAGATATTCCCCTAATGCAATGCTGCTCCTAATGCAGCATCACTTTACTGTGTAAAACCTCTTAAAGGAGTCTCTAAACCTTGACAAGTACTGAGCATCTTTTTTCTTCATCTGTTTTATAGGAGTATGATTAATAGCTATCTAGATTACTGAGATTTAAATGAAACAGATCGTGCAGAGACAGGCGTTCATGAGATCCTCCGTCCAGTCATCTGTCGTTCTCGCCAAAGATGTCTTCAGTTTTATTGAAGACGAGACTACAGGAAGGATCGGTCATAGCAAATAAGTGATGGATAATGTTGGAGTTAATGCAGTACGATTGCTAGTTCCTGCTCAGACCATTTAATTATATGCAGTGTGAATTAACCCAACGTGAATAGGAAATTATGTATTGATACTAAAATATAACTGTGATTTTATTTGGTAAATGGACTAATAGGCGTGAAAGTATGCTAAGCTTTATTTTCTACAGATAATACTTCACAGCAACACTGGCATTGCACTTAGGGCTGAAAACATTATACCTCTCACACCTACTTACGTGTATTCTGATGAGTCAATAACCGGTTGTTCATGTCCCGCAATACATGCGACTGTGATTTTCCCCTATGGTCACAATCATAAATATCAGGTTAGATATCACATAACATGCATGACCTCTTTTCTAGCAGCAAGTGATAGCTAAAATTCTGACCATTCTTCCTGTCAGCTCCAGATTCAGAAGGCACCACTGGTGCAAAGGAAGTGTGAAGGAAGACAGAAACGCTGACGGCGAACCGTTCTCTAATTCCAGCTGCACATGGATGTGACCTACAGAGAAAAACGCAGTTGTACGTATATGCTGCGCGTGACTGAAGAGTAATGAAACATTTACTCACCTGTACGTGTGAGAAACAAAGATGGACTGACGTAATTCTCCTTCAAGTCTATGTGATATAAAATCCCACACAGATGTTCTTTACATTGTTTGTCTAATAAAACCCAAATAGAGAAGGCACACCTAAGGAGAAAGGCATTATGATTTCAATTCCCACACATTGTTTGGTGCTGACCAGAATAAATACAGTTTTAAAATAAATTACCATGGATATGTAATGGCTTTGAGACGTTGTCCTTCCAGAAATCTGTTCGTGTACGGATGGAGGGTTCTAGTGATGCCAAAGTTCTCCCCAGTGGACCCATAGAGTGAGGACAGCAAACTGGCGACTTCTAGATATCAAAATCAACATCACTGATGAGTCAGCACACATTCAGCTAAACACTGTAGCGTGCTTTTAACACCTATTAGTCAGAATAGAAGAGCAAAGTTGAAACATTTTGGTTTGTTTGCTATTTGGATTGCCTTGCTTTCACACTACACATAATTATATGAACCAGAAAGCAAAAAACTTTGGCTAAGTGGCATGTAGGGCTGAATGTCCTCGTAAAACTCTTTAATTCATTGGTTAGAAATCCGGTCACGGAAATGAGAAAAATCACCCCAGCATGGAGAACACAGAGCAGGTGCTGTATAAATGATTATAAAATTATATCAATAACTAGTTTAAACATTTTATGTGTTGCATCTAGCGTTTATTTTCTCAAATCTCCAGAACTCATGGCATTTCTGCAGTGCTACTGATCTGTCCTTTGGCGCGGTTTGCACCTTGTGGATCAGTTTAGTAGCTCGCATCTACAAAAAAACCAACACATAGACCTTGACGACAAGATGATATAATATCTATATCGTAATAAATTATCTCATAATGCACTTTTCTCAGATGTCACAATATTTTTTATATAACAATCACAAAATCTAGAAGCAGTTTTCTACTGTTCAGTGTTAATATATTTTTTTAAATATTAAATAACGGTATCCTCCAACTAATTTTAAAGGATTATTTTTAAATGCAACATTAGTATTTTTCTGGAGGTTTGATAGTATAGCTATATATCATGATACACATTGTGTATCATAGAAATGTCTTCAAATATCATGATATAATATTTTTGTCTTATCACTCAACTCTACAGGAAGGTTTGGTTCACATTTTTGCAGTTGAGTCGAATCACTTTCTCACTGCAATCAAACTGCACTGAGTTCACTCGGAAGTGGACCGTGATGACAAGGCATTGCCTCGGTGCAGTTCTTTAGGCAGGTGAGAACACAGCAATCACACTTGAGTCCAAACCAAATCAACCTTGAGAGCATCTCATTCTGCTTCCAAGTGCACCCTAGCTAGGACTAGTGTGAAAGCACTCTTAAAGCGAAACCTGACAGCTATACCGTTTTCCACTGGACACTCAGATTTCCATCTGCGAGCTTTCCAAAGCATCTCCGTCTCCCAGCTAGGACACAGCAGGTGCTCTTTAAACATCCGACTCAGAGGACTGAGGACGGTGAAAGTTTCCACAACGCTGGCCAGAGACTCCTGGCTCGGCTCAGATGATACACTGCTGCTCATCCAGACACGGACAAAACAGCTAAGCACCCAGTCAGACATCGGTACCCTCCAGTCAGGCTGATAAACCAACCAGTCAGGGAGATGCATCTTCACAACATGGGTTCTGTGGGCACCAGGAGAACACTCCCACCGTCTCTGGAAGATCACAGACGTGGTTCCGGTGTCAAAAGAGACCAAAACCTGCAGGTGGACCATCGCCGAATCACTGCAGGAGTACTGGACCCACAGCGGGTGGACTGAGACTGGAGATTCATGTGGGTTTATGAGTGTGATAGCACCTGGGCTGCTTTGGCTAAGACTTGAACAGGAAATTACCTGAGAGAGAGAGAGAGAGAGAGAGAGAGAGAGAGAGTGAGGCAGATATACGCCAGAATTATTGGCACCTTCATGAAAATGAGCTTCAGCTTAAATTACTATTTCGTGAATGATTCAATGTTGTTTTTCTCTCCATGTCCTCCTGTAATTTCTAACGATGTTGTAGAAACTTGTAGAGGACCCTCCTCTGTGAAAAACATTTTAATCTCGTTTAAATTCTTATTTAGTCTTAATCCAGAGATGAAATGTCCATTGCTATTAAAAAAGTTGTAATTTTATTTAAAAAAAAAAAAATAGAAATGCTAGTCAGTAATGTAAAGATGACAGATGTTTGCATTAGGATTGGATTGGATTGGACACGTCCATATCAATGTTATAATGCAGTCATAAGGCATTATACACATGATTGTAATTATTTATATAAAAGACGCATTACACTTTATAGCTATCTTTTTATACATTATGAACTGGCAAGATAATATATTAGAAGTATTGTTCATACCACACCAATAACAAAGAAAGCAAGTACCTTTGTATAGAACATCATAAGACCTGTCTGAATGTTTTATTTTTCTTTTTGAATAATACCAGAGGGATGATCAGGAAATAGTAATACACAGCTTTACCACTTCAGAAAAAACTGGTCAGTGTGTTTACAACTCCTCATAATCTATAGCTAATAATGCATTATAAACACTGTATATTGTAATGCCTTTTCATACATTTTAATCCTCTATATATTGCTTTATGAATGAATTATTACAGGTTATAAGTCATTATACATATGGCCTTCACAGTAGCAAACTTTCTAACATCTTGTGGTTCATGTGGCCATAAACAAACAGTCAAATAAATAAATTAATACTTTTTTAAAAAGGAGAGTAAGATTTTATAAGGAATAAGGCTTTTATTTTTCTAAAGGTTTACTTCATTATAATGTGAAATGTTTACTTTATTTCACCATCTTTGCTTTTTAAAACACTGCTGACATTTTTTCACTTAGTTAAAATAATAATAAATGCTTAAAGCTTTAAAAATGCTCCATTAATGCCATATTTCACTAATTAACTTGTAAGTTACTCACAAGAATACTGAGCTGAAGTGACAGCCTCCTGCAGATCCACTGCAATTCTCCCATTTTCACAAGTGAGCTAAAACTATATAAAAATATAATAAAAATAAAAATATATATCCTGACAGATTCATAAAGAGTCACATTTAATCATGACTAATTAGATCAGCTCGCATCTTTCACATCAAACGTGGTATTTAATCACGTCCTGTCCAAACCGAGGCACTTCCATGTGACCAGCATGACAGTGTTCACACGAGTCACTTTACTGATTCGACTCTTTTTAGTGATTCGAACTACAGGAGGTTTGAATCGTTTCCATTCATAACTTCCTAAGAGTGTTGTGAAGGTTAAAATTTCATCTCCTTCAGTAACAGTAACATTCATTCAATATTTTCACATTGTATTCCACGTTTAATAGAATAATTGTATGTATAACAATTAAATTAATTAATCAATATCAGATCATCCTGATACATTCTGAGTGAATATAATATTTCTGTATGATATAACACCTTTCTTTCTTTTAAAAGTGATATTCTACAAGATAAACAAATTAGTAATTTACAAAAGGCATTTGATTTAATTAAAGAATCAAAATCACCAAAATTCATTTCTGCTTCCGAATCAATTCGCCCAAATGATTCATTTGAAAGAGTCGTTTTAAAGGACCGATTCACTTGTGTATCGCTAATGAGTATTATATGTATGAGGAGTTTCTCAGGCGGAAGAACATCCTGTTAGGTTCAGATGTAAGCAAACACAAAGCTGCAGCTCCACCCTCAAAGGCAAAGGCAAAGGCCAGGTGAAATGTACAGTCAGGTTGATAAAATTAAAATAACCTGGACCTGGCTGGAGTTTGGACTGATTTTCTAAAAGGAACCAGTGAAAATGTCTTTAAATTCTTACTGTGCAACAACTCCAAGCTGTTTTATCCTAAAGTAACCAAACCATACAGCAATCTGACTAACTCTAAGACATCTGCTGTAACATATTGATTAGTAGAAATTCTAATAAGTTTCGAATAGAATTATTTTGGCGAGTCATAAGGTACCAGTGGTTTACACAGAACATACTATTTAATTTCATTAATTACAAATCTAGCATAATATAGCAGCAATTACATTTTTACAAGCAGAAATTTCAATTCCAGATATCAACACTGTCACTTTGATACTGTACCAAATCAGCTCCACATACCTATAAATTTCAGTTTGACTATTTGACTATTAATACCTCAAGATATTTTTAACATATGTTATAGATACAGATACAGATATTTCTAACATATAAGTCATAATGTGCATACAAGATGTGTGTAGTTAAAGGGCTATGTTAAATATAATTACTACTAATGGTGCACCAAAATGAAAATTTAGGACACACTACGCCAAAAACATGCTGAGGGCTGAAATGTGTGTAGCCGGGACTGTGAGCTGCAACTACCTGTACATTTCTGTCAGACATCTAAAAAATAGCACCTACTAGCTATCTATCTATCTGCAAACTTTTGGCTATATAGTGTATATATAGTAGGTGTGTGTGTATATATGTATATATATATATATATATATATATATATATATATATATATATATATATATATATATATATATATATATATACACACACACACACATACACACACACCTACTATATATACACTATATAGCCAAAAGTTTACGGACACCTGACTATCACACCCATATGTGGTTCTTCCCCAAACTGGTGCCACAAATTTGGAAGCACAAAATTGTATAGTGTGTCTTTGTAGGCTATAATATTACAATTTCCCTTCACTGGAACCAAGAGGCACAAACCTGTTCCAGCATGACAATGCCCCTGTGCACATTGTTATTATCACATGAAGACATGGTGTGTGAAGGTTGGAGTGGAAGAACTGAAGTCTCCTGCACAGAGGCCTGACCTCAACCCCACTGAACACCTTTGAGATGAACTGGAATGGTGACTGCACCCCAGACCTCCTCACCAACATCAGTGCCTGACCTCATTAATGCTCTTGTGGCTCAATGAGCAAATCCCCAAAGCCATGCTTCAAAATGTAGTGGAAAGCCTTCCCAGAAGAGCGGAGGATAACAGCAAATTGGGACTAAATCTGGAATGGGATGTTCAACAAGCACATGCTGTATGAATGTTATGGTCAGATGTCTGCAAACTTTTGGCCATATAGTGTGTGTGTGTGTGTGTGTGTGTGTGTGTGTGTATATATATATATATATATATATATATATATATATATATATATATATATATATATATATATATATATAGTGCTGTGCTATAATAGAATATATATGGTAGGTATATGTACTAGGTATATGTACTGTATGTGTATATGTGTACATATATATATATATATATATATATATATATATATATATATATATATATATATATATATATATATATATATATATATATATGTACACATATACACATACAGTACATATACCTAGTACATATACCTACCATATATATTCTATTATAGCACAGCACTGTTGAATTCTTGGTTCTGATTGGTTAGAAGGTGTTGATTCATTCTCTATAGAAGGAGCTCTGACAGTAGTGCAGGTTTACATCGAAGCACTTATTCCAAAACATTTTGGTTTCTATAGTATCAACTTACAAAGGAACTTTATTTATTTTCTTTAATTTAACAGCACATTCTAAGTGTTTTATTCCTTACTTCGCCTAGGAAACCGAACATCCTCGACAACAGAGCCTAGCTGGTTGCTTTTCACAGCGTCGTTTAAGAATTCTGAAAAGCGTGGCTTCAGATGGAATTGATCTGCAACAGAGATTTTCCTTTTTGCTTCCGTGTTGCTTCCGTTTTCAAGCGAGCGGTCCATCAAGTAGTGCAGAAGTCCTTGGGTGTTGTACTTGCTTTTGATACTTGGCATGAAGAGAGATTACAAATTCCTTGTCTAATGTCCCCTGTAGAAACCGTGAAATTTTTAAACACTGCCAACATTTTCATCATTTCATCAACACATCTATTCTGACCAAGCAAAGGAAACAAATAATTATTTGTGAAGTGCTAGATTTGAAATTTTATTTTTCTTCAGTTAAACATTTTGGTTTCTTTCTTTTTTTTAAAGCCATTTTCAGCCTAAAATTTTTGGTAGCCCAAGTTCCAGTGCATCCCTAATTACTAGTAATTAAAATTATTTATGGACATGTAGACCTCTTAGGATGATTAGTTTAATCTAGTCTTTAAATTTAGTCTTAAATTTTTACTAGTCAAAATTCATGGAATTTTAAAAACAGCAGTCATATGCAACTTCATAAAGATAGACAGTCATATCAGCCCTCTGATATTAAGTCTTACTTAACATCATCCTTACATTTCTTTGCACATTCAACAGAGGAACAAGATAAACAACCTTTTTCTTTAAAACCGTTTATTGCTTTCATGCATGAGTGCCATAAAATTCCCAAGACCTGGACTACAGTCCTCAACACTACAGATGATGCAAAATATTCCCCCGCCTTTGCTTTCTGTACAAATGTATATAACCATAAATAGAAGCTCAAAGGGAGACATTAAAGTAGGAAATCGCTGGGGTGTAACCAGGAGTCGGGAACGCTCCTCGTGTCTGTGAACCGGTATTGCAGCAGGTACGTAACATGCATCAATGCAGAAATGAAGTGCTGTTTACTGAAATGAGACGCACACGTACACACACTCGCTCACTCACCAACAGCAGAAAGTCATTTTACAGCTTCTTCGTGCAAAGAGGTACAAATGATGCATGGACACATTTGATCAAGAGTGCATTCCTGTTTTAGACTGATATACATTTGTTATGTAGACTTTTACAACCGTACCATCTTTCACAGTTGGGAGAAAAAAAAAAAAAAGTTCCTGTTTTCCACCAAGAAGTCCACGGCTGAGAAGCTGGTGTCTCGTGCAGCGCTTGCTTTGGTTAGTCCAGGACTCGGGGGAAACAAATATGTGAACAATATAGCGGTCAGTAAAATGTCTAGGGTTCTGCGGGGGAAAAAAACTGCATAGTGCCGATGTTCCGTGTGCCAGAGCTGAGAACTGAATTTAGCATCAAAATCATTTCTAGTCCTCCTTGAAGCTGCCTCGGTGATGAGCTCAGAGACATGTAGACACTAGACATGGTAAAGGAGAACTATAAACAATCACAATTTAAAAATCTGCATCAGCTGGCAATTTTTTTAAACAGGATTTCATGTAAACAAACCTTGGGAACACTTGACTTAAGGATGGTGTTCATAGAGATATATAAAACCTACGTAGGCCTTTCATAACAACTAAATAAATAAACCCTAAAAAAACATTTATGAAGGCTTCTTCCAACTGATATCAGCTGTCATAAAGAGCAGCTTAGTCAATTCTGCTGTCAGTCTGACTGACACCCAAGTCATGTGAATTGGAGTGTCGTGGCTGACTTTGGACTGTTATAACAACTGACTGATGTCAAAGATCAAAACTCTAATTAAAAAAAATATATATAAGTAAGAATGTAAATAAACTTACTTAAGTGACAGAGAAAATATTCGTAATCCAGTCATTACAGTCTTATGTCAATGCCCTTACGTCAACTATTCATAAACATCATCTAAGCAGAAATATGAGATTCACTTAACCTCACTTGACATAGCATCATGTGTATGCCATAACAGACGTACACAGAGCTACAGAGTCATAACATGAATGGCATAACAGGTTTATGTCAACAAATGTACGTCATCGACGTAACTTGTTTTGTGTGTTATGTCATCTCTATAACAGCCAACACCTCCCTGTCAACTTCATAACAGAGGCACCTGGTTATGTCAACTTCTCTACAGTGTGTCAACTTTATAACACATGACACCTTATGTCACACTGTCATCTTTATAAGCAGTTAATACCTTGTTATGTCAGCGTTGTCAACATTACAACAGCTGACACCTCATTAAGTCAACTTTATAGCAGTGACACCTAATGTCACCTTTCTTCTTTACAATAGCTCACCTCCCATTATGTCAACTTTATGACAGACGACACCTCAATGTCAAGTTCATAACAGCGGATACCTTATGTCAACTTTATCATCTTTATGACAGCTAACATCTCACTAACTAACTCAGCTTTGAGACAGCCAGTGCTTTCTTGTGTCAATGTTACTAAAGTCAAAGTTTCGTGACAACTTTATCATCTTTATAACAGCTTATCTCTAATAATGTCAACAATACACAAGCTTGATAACAGACGATACCAAACGTTATACCAGGAGACACCTGTTGGAGTTAGCTTTTATAAATGATGTATAAATCTAAGTTTGTTTCAGTTGTCACAGGGATTACATAGGTGCTACACAGCCTTATGAACACCAAGTTTAAGCAAAGTGTTGAGAAAACCTCTGACTTAGAGCTATTAGAATCAGACTAACTTATAATCACACCAGTTTTAACCAACTATATAATTTGGTGGAGTCCATCTTTGGTTTGGCACTTTGTCGTTTTTAAATACATAAGGTGGAACTTTAATATTTTTAACAATGTTAGTTTCTCTGCCTTTAGATGGCCGGCGTCAAAGTACAAGACACTTTAGGGATATATTTAGATCTAGTCTACAAGGCATGGATTCAGCTTTAACACTCATTTAGACTGTCAAAAATAATCGACAGTCCAAAACCTCTTTCAATCCACGGTAGAGAAAAATCACAAATCACTACCAAGCACAGTCATGTGGTGCATTTAAGCACAACCCACAGCGCACATGGTCCTTTAAGATGAGCTGGAATGATCAAGACCATTTACACTTTTCATATCCGTCTCTATTCCACGACTCGGAAACCCCTGACATAAGAGGTACTCTTTTAATTACTGCAAAACCAATTCGCTAACATTCAGCAGTAGTGCAACAGATTTAAGGAGGATTTCACAAACATGATTCAGCCCTTATCTTATTATTTTATTTTTTTGCTCCCCTGGCCTATGACTAGCACTGATCACACACACTGCTTTAAAACGTCCATTAATTAAAATTTCCCAGGACAAAAGAACAAAACAACAAAAACACAAAGTGGGCTATCAGAAAGAGAACACCTGATAATGTGTGTTCAAGCTGCAGGAAACGAGAACCAAGCAAACACTTAAGAGCATTCGAAAATTTCAGCCAAGACATGCAAGCCGATCAGGAGGGTACAAGGAGAACAGCAAGAGTCTGGGGAGAAACAATGTGGCATTGCCTGCTGTAGAATAAATAACTTTACATTCCCACGTCCCACTGACATCCTGGAGTTAAATCCTCTGAAGAAAAACAAAACGACTGAGAAAGAGAGGAATAAAAATAACAAGAACACCTCCTGAAGTCCCCTATGAGAAGTACCTACAAAATCCTCGCCAAGGCATTTGCGTGTGCCACTACATAAATAATCGGGACATCCATTGTAATAATGGAGTACAGATGCATCCTTTTGAGCAGTGTGTATCTAAACCCTCATTACTTCTTCTGCTTCTTGAAGATCTTGAACGGGGTGTGTTTCTTGCGGCTCGTGGAGTCAGTGTCTTCGCCTGTGGAGCCGCTGTCTTCCTCCAGCGGGCTTTTCTTCGACGAGATCTGAGGGAGGCGGCTCCCGCTCTTCATCGCCGCTATCCCAGGAAGCGCTGTAGGAGACGGCGTGTCCGGCTCGGTCGAGTTCGGGCTTAAGGAGCGTGACGATTCCGACATGGAGCCGTGGATCTCGCTCATGCTTGCTGACTTCCCCATGCCGTAGATCTTTTTCATCAGGATGGGGCTGTCGGAGCCTCCGTCAGGAGAGCCACCCGAGTCAGCGACTCTGTTTCCTCCGTTGGGGGTGTGGAAGGGAGCAGACTCCTCGGAGCGCGAGTAGGAACCGTGGAGGAGAGACGTGGGCTTCATGGGAGGAGTCTTGGAGCTCAATGACAGGCGCAGCTGTTCGCTGGTCTGAGATACGGACAGGGAGGAGTCCGAATCGGAGCGATTCAAATCCCTGAGGAGAAAGATTTGTTAATGCAGTGAGATCATCGGGAATAGATTAGTCCATCAGTGTTCATTCACTTCCTGCAATTCTGTTTCAACAGGTGTAAAACTCAAGACGTTAACAGAAATGGCTAGGAAAAAAGATCATCATCCAGTATTCAGTCATTTAGAGCAAACATTAGGAAGTCAGTCAAGCTGAGGTAAGTGAACAAAAACCAGTGCAGAGGTGCCAACATTGCTAAGAGAATCCTAGAAGGCAGAGAGAGAAAACACATTTACCACAAAACCTCCTAGTGTATGTCGGTGTACGAAATAACTCCACACTAATGGCATAAACGATGAACGGCACATTGTGCCTTGTGCTTTTAACCCAGCAGAGACCACGGCCACGCCATCTCGATTTCTATTGCTTCACAAAAGCGAGGCTCGTGAACTCAACGGATGAAGTTCACCTAGACAAAGTTGCCGTGAAGTGAAAGCGAGTCTTTCACGTCCTGCGTCGGTGAAATAGCTTTTCCGCAAGGCAAATTTCATTCACGTTTTGGCGAAAAGTGTAGTTTTCAGGTGTCTCCCGTATGGCCGTAGCAACAAATCAGATACTGTAAATGCCAAGGCTAAACTGTAAATGTTGGCATCTCTGGCAGTGTTATAAAAGTTGAGCAAGCAGAGAGCAAGACACCATGTGTGTGTGTGTGTGTGTGTGAGACATGCTAATAAAGAGCGAAAACCTTACGAAAGAGATCAACACACATGCGTGATGCTTGCTGGAATGGCTAGAAGACAAGAAAATGGGATGAGTTCAGAAAAGGTTGGTTAAAAGATAGGAGCTTTGTGAACCGCACTACTTTCATGCCAGGCAAGGTGCACAAACACAAACACACGAATACCCATAGCTTCTACTGCGACGAGGGGGAGAGTCTGGGATGGGGTCCATTGGCTGGAAAGACGAGTGATAGAAGGAGGAATGAGGAGCAGAAGACGAGAAGGAGGAGGAGGAGGAGGGGGAATAGTGAGGAGAAGAGGCGCAGAAAATGGAGGGGTGCGAGACAGCGAGGCCCAGCGTGTCAACCTGCCCGTGAGACTGGCGCAGGTTGGGCCTGGGCCATGGCGGCGGGTAGGAACTGCCCTCCCCCTGATGCCCTCCGGCTGCGTGGCTGCTCTCTACCAACCTCTGAGAGCCCATGGCCAGCTGCGGGTCAATGTGCCTCTGGCGAAGAGACATCATACTGGGAGCTGTGGACACAGAACACCACATGTTACACAGGTATTTAAGCACAGCAGGAAAAAAAAAAAGAAAAAAGAAAGAAAGATTGGTGTCAGGAGGCGTGGTTAAGCAGGAAGTTCAGGTGTAACTCAAGACTCAGGTGTTTGGAGGTAAAGAGTGCAGGTGGGAGGGTGAGATACAGCTGCTTTATCAGGAGAACAAACACTGATCACAGCAATACAGCAACTGTCTTTCTCCACAAGGAATTAGAGATATTAACCTGACGAATGACTGATGTTAAACTGGTTCGCTTTACATTTACATTAAAATACCCGTTAGAGACACTGCATTAAAATCTGAGATGTACAATTCAGACTGTAAATGTTTATTAGGTTGCACCAGTAATCTTAGCAAATCCTGAATCCTTAAGTAACGAGTACACCAGGGCTGTCAAAAGAGCCATTCAAATATTAATTCTCTCTCATTCATTTGTGTTTTCTAAGACAAATAAATCATGAGGAAGTTAAATCATAAACATCTTAATTTCTATTTGTGTCATAAAAAAATTAAGATACATCCTTGTATCAGTTATTTTAATTAAAACTGCTGATGAACAATTGAAAAAAATTACATGCATTCCTTTAGAGCGCTTTTCCTGCATCATGTGAGACCAAGAGTTTGTTAGCCACAAGTTTTCAGAAAGTAATTCAAGAGTTTCAGTAGAACAGGCGTGTCATGCTGTTATAGGAAAATGATCAACAATGAAGTGCTGCTTCATGTGATGAAGCAAAGTCACTGTTACCACCTTGAAGTTGATCATTTTCCTGTAACAGCACATCCCCAAGTGGTTTATTCCCCTTATAGCACAGCAATTTGTATTAATTACAAAATGACACATCATACGTTTTCTCCATTTACAGTTACATTTAATGTTCATGAAACAAGTTAGTTCCTGCTCTCGCTTAACGTTATCACAGCTTTAAACAGTCGTTCCCTCACTAGCCTTTTACTCTCTCTTAAAGTTAAGAATACCAAAAAATAAAAAAATAAAAAAAAAACGCAGCTTGTCACGTTTCTAATAAAACACAAACCGTAAACAACTCTGTCCTGAAGACTTTGTCATTAAGACGTAAAGTTACAGCTTTACTTCCGCCTGTTACAAAGCACTGACATTGGAGACTCCTTCCATAAATGCTAAATAAACATTTCCTTACAGAAAACTTATTATATTAACGATTACACACGTTTTTTTAATCCGTTTATGTGAAGCATCTGCCATACAAGTCCCTGTCCAAGTTACCAGAGAAATTCAACACCGCTGTGGTATGAAAACATTTGAGAATATAAAGAGTGAAATTTCCTTTGACAGCCCTAAAGTACATGTACTGTCTTTGTAGTAAATTCATAACAGGACAGTTGCAGAGACAGATCAGCCATTTAACAGCAGCATAATGTTAATGTATTTAATTTCTCATCACTGAGGTGTACGTGGTTTGCGGTGGGTGAAAGAAAGAGAAAGTGGGGCGTGTGGAAAGGTGATGAGAACCAAAATTAAAGACCGTAGGTCACTCACTCATGGGTCCATAAACAGGGAGGCATCCGGAAGGTTGGGCGAGTAGAGTATGAAAAGGGAACGGCTGTTAAAAACTGGGGCTCCTACTAGAGGCTGAGTTACAAAGTTTGACAAATAACATACAATAAATAGGAACCAGTGTGCTTTTCGCAGTGGACCTGGTTTCCGGCAAGAGCGTGAATATGCTAACAGGTGCTAATATCGTTGCAATTATATTATATTATATTATATTACTACATATTTAAAACGTAAGGCAGTTAAATCACTTTGGAATGATCTATAAAATAAGTTTACAATACAAAATATCAAGCCTGAAGTCTAGGACCCTAAAAAATTGAGATGTTAAGGGTGCTTTCACAAAGGCATTGTTTAGTCCGTTTGAAAGAACCCTGGTGTGTTCTATACATCGGTGCGGTTCTTTATAAAGGCGAGAACACAGCAGTCACACTCGGGTTCAGTCTGAGAGCGCCTGGGCGACATGGTCTTGGCCCACTTCCAAGTGAACTCTGAGAAAGTGAATCGACTCTGAATCGACTCGGTTACAGGAAACGAATCAAGCATGCCATGTGTTTTGGGTTGCAGAATTTTTTTTTTTATAGACGCTAGCTGCTAAACTGAGCCAAAGGACAGAGCTGTAGCGCTGCAGGAATGCAGTGTGTTTGAACAAAAAGAGAAAGTAAACGCTGGATGCATAACTAATTATTCATGTAAATATCTAATCATTTCTTTAGCGTCAGCTCTGTTTTCTCTGTGCTCAGGTGATCTGCAGGCTTGGGATTGATACCTTTTTCACGTATCGATAATCTGGAAATTTTCCCAATGATTACTGATGTATTGGCAATTTTAAAATATAAATACTACCTGCCGCAGCACATCCTGAAATCTATAGCGTAGGCCTACATATACACAATTAAAACCACACATACATACACACAAACCAATCCAAGTAGCTAACAAATCAAAAAACACTAATTTCACGTCGATTAGAACTAACAAACGGACTAACAGATGTGAAAGCGTCCTTAGATTAAATTAAATGCCCAGAATAATTAAAAAAGGTCTACAAATATAAAATGGAATGGTCTTTTTCAACGATGCAGAGACTATCAAGCCTCAGATTAATACTGTAGACGTACTGAAAAAAGAAAAAAAAAAAAAAACAAAGATTCTGTGTCATCATTCATGTATTCTGAAGTGTCATTTCCAAAAAAAGTGACAAAAGCATTATAAGGAAAACCTTGCACAGCACCTGAAGTCCAAAAACCCCATTCCACCAGACAGAAAGCAAACACAGCTTTGTGCTTACACACAGTAAGAGTTATGTTTCACATTACGAGCCCACATCCCTGCGTCTCTTCATAAACAGAACTGATATTCTGACATGTGCATGGAACAGCTCTCCCGGTCAGAAGGAGGGTTTTTTAGATTTAAGCAGCAGGCTCTTACTTTGTCTCTGTGAGCCCTTAATGGACCGAGTCTTGGACCCGTTCGAGTCCGGCAAGTCCTTACATTGCAGAGGTCCGGGTGCCACGATGTCCTCGTCCATGTCGTCCATGTCTTCCGACATGATAAAGGGCTGCGGCGTGGCGCGGCCGCCCATGAAGCTGGGGTCGAGGTTGAGGGCGGAGGCCAGCGAGGGCAGACCCGGATTATTCACGACTGTGAAACCTGTCAGCATCTCGATCTGCTGCCACCGGTGCAGCCGCTCTCGCAAAGCAGCTGTTACCTCTGCCAGAGCCTGCCTGAGAGAGAGAGAGAGAGAGAGAGAGAGAGAGAGAGAGAGGCAGGCAGGCAGAGAGAGAGGCAGGCAAGTAGAGAGCCAGGCAGGCAGAGTGAGTGAGAGCGAGAGAGAGAGAGCGAGAGAGAGAGAGAGAGAGTGTGAGAGAGAGAGAGAGAGAGAGAGAGAGAGAGAGAGCCAGGTAGGCAGAGTGAGTGAGAGAGAGAGAGAGCGAGAGAGAGAGAGAGAGAGAGAGAGAGAGAGTGTGAGAGAGAGAGAGAGAGAGAGAGAGAGAGCCAGGTAGGCAGAGTGAGTGAGAGAGAGAGAGAGAGCGAGAGAGAGAGAGAGAGAGAGAGAGAGTGTGAGAGAGAGAGCAAGAGAGAGAGAGGCAGGTAGGCAGAGTGAGAGAGAGAGAGAGAGAGAGAGAGAGAGAGAGAGAGGGGCAGGTAGGCAGCGAGAGAGAGGCAGGCAGGCAGAATGAGTGAGAGAGAGAGAGGCAGGCAGGAAGAGACAGAGGCAGAGAAAGAGAGGCACGCAGACAGAAAGAGAGAGAGAGATAAAAAAAGAGTGAGAAAGACAGAAAAAAGAAAGTGAGAGGCAGAGGGAGAGACAGAAAGAAACAAAGAGAGCAAGAGAGACAGTGAGACAGAGAGAGAGAGTGAAAGAGAGACAGAGAGTATGTGAGTGAGAGAGACAGAAGAGAGGCAGAAAGAGAGAGGGATTTAGTTAACTATAGTGCAAATCATTTTAATCCATTATAATTAGTTCAAAGAGTTTCTTTAACATGGCTGGCAGTATGTAATTTTCTCTTATTTATAAAATACATTATAAAATGTTTTACTGTCGAAAAAAAAAAGCTTGTTATACATTCTACATTATAAGCTTACAATCCTTCAAATACTGTATATAAATCCATGAAGACCAGTCTCAAGTCATTTTAAGTGAAAATAATAAATAAAAAAAACAAAGAAGTAAGCAAGTTGAAACACGTGAGTGGGAATTTAGAGAAGTGATTGTCCTTGAGTCGGTAACAGTGCCGTCGTGTTTGAAATAAAAATCGTGAACATGGTGTAAATATGAGCGCTGCCTCACTTAGCGGCCAGGATTTTGTGATCCACATCATCTAGTGAGGAGCTGTGTGCCACGTGAAACGTCCCGAACAGCGTGTTCCTCTTCTTTTTTATTTTCTCCGCCTGGGAATGAGACAGAGTTACATTTACGCCGTTACATTTCGCTCTGATTAAAAGCAGTCAGACTTAGTGATGGAAATCAAACGGGGTTTTGTTATTGAAAACTCATTAAAACCTACATTATTAAAAATTAGTCTAGGCTGAGAGTCAATGGAAATCAGAAAAAAAAAACTGCTCTTACATGACCTAAAACAACGAATATAAATTTAATAGCGCTGGAGACAAAAGTTTAAAAAATCAGTAATGTCAGTAATTCACTTCAGTAATAACAATAAAAAATATAATAATAATAATAATAATAATAATAATAATAATAATAATAATAATAATAATAATAATAATAATAATAATAATAATAATAATAATAATAATAATAATAATAATAATAATAATAATAATATACCCCCTGTCATTCACAATAAAAACAAAAAAACTTATAATAAAAATAATTTTTAAAAAAATGTAACGTGATTCACAATAAACCAATAATAACCAATATTTATAATAATAATTATTATAAAAACTCTCTCAGTCATTAACAATAAAAAAATGCATAATAAAATAAATAAAAAAGCTGCCAGTGATTCGCAATGAAAAAAAAAAAAAAAGAAAATTTACCAGTGAATCGCAAAAAAATAAAAAGAATAAATGCCAGATTTCCTATAAATTTATTAGAAGGCGAAGAATTATTATTATAATAAGAATTATTATAATAATCACCCTAGGAAACAAATAAATTACAAGGGAACAGGCATGGGAATGAATGAATTATTATAATAATAATAATTCTAATAACAACGACGACAACAAAAAGGGTCACATTTATATCACATTCAGAAATATTCTGATTGACTATAATCTCATCATACTATTATCTTTATCTAAATTGTCTAGAAACTCATTAAAAGTCTCGCTGCTTTCATGATTGATGAATTAAGGGTATGTAAACATTTGCACTCTGACCGTGGAACGGGAAAGTCTGTGGAATACTAACCCCCTCTTTGGCGACTAGCAGCTGTTTCTCGGCGTTCTGCTTCTTGATGTTGTAGTACTGCACCTCCACCTCGTGTGTGAGCTGCAGCCATTTCTGCAGAGCTTCAGGCGGAGACCAGCTGCTCCGCGACTCCAGCTCTTTCTCAGCTTTCTTCAGGGCCATGCGTACCTGCGGAGGGCGCCAGAGTCAGCTTAATACCGGCAGCATGCGGCGGATAGGTGCAACACTTCTCTGTTTAGTGGCACAGGCCCACAGAGAGAGAGAGAGAGAGAGACAGAGAGAACGCCTCGGCTGGTTAAGGATGAAGGCCTAAGAATTATAATGTGTTGTTTCCCAGCAACTAATGGAAATTTGGTTGGGCGCAGCAAAAGCGCGAGCGGTTCCGAGGGCATTATGTTTGAATGAAGAGATAAAGCATACAAAGTGCAGGAGCCGATAATGAATCAAAATTGTGCTTATTCAGTGTTGCGTGACAGAAAAATAAAAAGCCAAAGATAGCCTCAAACTGTACGGAACAACAAATCCAAACACCCTAGTTTATAAAATCACTAATTTAAATCCATCACACACAGACTCAGACGTGCATTCCTTAGTCTCTTAAACACAGCTTCTGTTAGCTTCACTGGAAGTACTGAATAATCAAAATACTACACTACTGTTCAAGATGAAGAACTAACTAACAAGCTGAGACTTCAAAGCGTTAAAGCTACATTTACCAGAAAGCTTCTGGTACTTTGGGTGTCCGTCTTAGTTTAAGACTTTAACCCTTTCATGCACAAATTATTTCTATGCATATCCAGATTCTTTTATATTTTCTCTTTTTTATCTTAAAACTGCATGATGTATGAATTTTGATTCTGTCTAAATATTACTTTTATCAAAAAGTAAATGGACTGTAAATAACAAAAAAAAAGGCTAAAACAGTATGAAAAAAAAAAAAAAAAAAATCCCAAAAACAACAGTAATTTAAACTAGGTTTAGTAATAAAAAACGAAGTGTTTTTTTCCTCCTCCCTCCTCTAATCTCTGGTGATCAGTGGAGTCTGGCACAAAAACATTTTCACTTTCTTTTATTTTATGTAGAAAGTTAGTAACGATTGAGAACGACAAATAGTCTGGAGAGGTTTATATTAATTTACAGTAATGCACTTAAGTGATTTGGAGGTGATTAGCATTTTATATTTTACAATAAAACGTAAAAAAAGAGCCTTAAATTGACTGCCCAAAAATGTGCCCACACTGCATGAAATGGATGGATGGATGGATGGATAGATAGATAGATAGATAGATAGATAGGATAGATAGATAAAGTTGTACTGAACGTTACAGGGAATCTTTTTTGTCCTGCTGGCATGAGAGTAAAAATCGGAGCTTTGGAGACGGTCCTGATACACATCTCTAACTTCTCTACAATCTGCTCTCTGCATTAAAACTTTTACCAGACTCGTGTTTTTTCTTGTTTTTGAGAAGAAAAAATAAATAAATAACATTTCCCTCCCTGACTTCTGGACGTAGGACATAATGAATACCTGATCATGCACAAAGCTAAAACAAAATCAACAACTACATGAAAATAAACACTGGTACTCTGCTTGAAATTTAGCCTCTCCCTCTGTCACAACTAGTTCTCTCGGCGCATGGCTAGTCGCCATCCCGGCTCTGTGAGTGAAAGATGAACTGCAGAAAGAAGGGAGGAATAGACGAAGGATGAGAAGTGGTCTCTGTGGAGAGTGGAAAGAATCAGGATGCCCGTTTGTTTCCAGCCTCATTACACAGCTCTAATGAGGCACTGCAGTGCTTTAACACGGCAGAGCAGTAGAGCAGCTGTACCGCGGCACGTCGTAAGTCTCTCGTACGTTTTCTAATCTTGCGCTCAGCACAATCAGCTTCTCACTTCACTTCAGGAAGTCAGGGACGGGGGCGTGTCGAAGAGTTTGACTCATTTCCACAACAGCAAACAGTGTCCCAGATAACAGCACACATCCTGTCAAATCTAAATAAGAGGCCACATGTTTAAATAGAGGGCGTTTTTCAATCGTGTAGAATTTCTCGCTTTGTGACTCTGACTGTGTTCCGTATCTTAAAGCACAGAATTCCAGCAGCCACGCTTCGGATCGTTCACAGGCTGGGAATTAGGGCTGAGCAATATGACGATAACATTTCAACACTGTGACAAATAATGTAACAATACACTTCTATTAAATGTTTTATTTAATCATTTTATTTTATTATGAGCTATATTATGAGACATTTTATTTATGAGATATTTTATTTACTAATTTTATTTTAATTAATTAATTTATTAATTTGTATTTTAACTTATATTTTAATATTTTTACTGGAAGCAGCTGATTTTTGTTGGAGTTTTATATTTTTTTTCTCTTTTCCAGTGGTTTTTTTTTTTTTTTTTTTACACTTTTTTTGTAAATAATTATATTTCTTAAACATACTATTAAAAAAAACATTAATTTTCACTGAAAATATTTAACTTTATTATTTAAATATTCACTTAGTCAGTGGGTCTCAAATTGCGGCCAGCTCACAGCCTAATATCTAAATAGTCTGAATAGGAATTATGTTCAGAGTGGGTTTTATTTTACAGTGAAATTTATTTTACAGTTAAAGCGGTCCCGAGTTGCAGAAATAAGTTTGAGAACCCCTGATATAAATCATCAAACATTATTTATTTATTTATTTATTTAAAATGCAACACTGCTGTATTGCGGGCAGTTTTTTGCACAAACCTACATATCATGACACATATCGTGTACTGGAGAAATGTCATCTCACCCACTCCTTTTGTCGATTGTCTGTTACAAGCCTGAAGTAGTTTTTTTTTTCTTTCCCTCTTCTCTATGTCACTGAGAAAATCAGGCAACTCAGGGAAGAGAAGGTAAAAACTGCTGTTTAACACAAGGCAGTGTTCACCAACCTCTCTGTTTCACACACACACAAACTAACGTGCCTTGATATGTCCAAATGCTCGCTCGTCGTTTCATACACACACTGTATATTACACTGCACTTTGCAGCACAAACGTTACAGTTAGTGCAGTGCATAACGCTCATACACATTCGAGGCTAGATGAGATTTTGGAGGGAAATTAGCGCAAAGATACAAACAATCTCCAACCATCTTGTCATTTTAAAAAATATATACGGGAATGTGTGTGTCTATTATTTGTGAGACTCGTACAAAAAGCTCCAAAACGCCAACTTTGATTTAATGGCAACTTTAAGTTTGAAAGAAACGGCCACTGCATGGTAACAGAGAGAATGTCGTTCCTTATGTGGGCGTGTTTGCATGATTCTCTTTATTGTCTGACTCAAGGGGACGTTTCAAGGCTTTTCATTCATTCCAAGTCTAAGCTGTAACATTAACACAGTACTGTCTGTTTACTCTTCTGGAAAAGCCCGAAGCATATAGTTCCTACAATAATAAGGAAGTAGGACGTGCCTGCATTGGAGTCAAAAACGCAAGTGATAGTGTTACAAAAGGAAAGACGAGCTGATCTTAGAAACCGAGGCCTTCATGGGCTTTTACAATCACAACTTTTTTGCTTTTCCTTTTATTCCTTCCAATGTTGTCACTGCCATTGCCACTAGCATGGCCAAAAAAAAAAAAAAAAAAAAGCTTCCTCCTTTACAATCTCATCTTTTCGCACGGCTGCTCATGCAGCATCACAGGGCAGCTTAATGCTCTCTGACAAAAGCACCACCTTCCCTTTTCCGCATACTTGATTCCCAAGATTGCATTTCTGTCTGCATTGCTGTCGCTCTGAATGACAGCAGAAATAGTAATCCAGAGAGCACGGTGAATATGCACGCTTAGGCTTTACTCTTTCACCATTCACAAATCCTAATCCTAATCTTTTAAACTAGAGATCACAAATTTGTTGGTTTAAATCCCAGAACTTCCAGAGAGAAAATACCTTACCACTCAGCTGCATCCTGATTCAGCTACAACCCATTTTTTATGAAAACGTTTGCCAGATTGATAAATGAGGGTGTATGCAGGTGCTCTAAAGTTGAACATAAAACTTTTAAGACTTTTAACGTCACTTCAAATGTAAGTTAAGACGAAATCAGCAGTGATGACAACGAAATAGACATTGGGATGTTCAGCAAGAAAAATCTCTTTCCTCTGGGGTTTCAATAGTTTTGCCACATGTGTTTTTAGAAATAATTTTTCTTCCTCAAAGATGTTTTATGAGAATTAATTTGTTCAAGAAAAGGAAAATACTTCCAAGCGTAAAATTTGAGCAAATGTGTACAATGCTCATTTTATACATGATTGCCCATTGTCATCAGGGGTGCCAATAATTCTGCAATTGACAATGTATACAAGGACCTTCGCTTGTTATATATTAAAAAATAAGCCAGGGAATTCCCTATGAAGCCATTAAAATTTGAATTTAAAACTACGAGTAACAGACACTATAAATATTAATATCAGTATTAGGGCAGAGTGTGACAGCACACTGGTACCTGTTCCAGCTCTTCCTCGGCGTATTTCTGCCGGCTGAGCTCGTTCTCCGTTCCCTCCCGCAGCTCCCGCAGCCGCTGAGCCTCCTGCTTGGCAGAGTTAATCTCGTCCCTGAGTTTCTGCTCCAGGTTTACCTTCTCCACCTCCACCGTGCGGTGCTCCTCCTGGGCGATTCGCAGCCTGAGCATCGAAACAGTTCATTCAGAGATTAACAGTGAACACAAACACCACGGCACAATCGCTACTAATGTAAACATTTATTCAGAGCAGGGCCTTAGCGTGTAAGGAGTAAGTAACTGCCTTAATGCCTTAACTTCAGCAAAAGTGAAGAAAAGAAAGAAAGAAAGGGGAAAAAAAACAGAAAAGTAACCAAATATATAAAAAAAAACTACATGTATAAATTAAAAAAATAATTACTTACTTTGTTACTCACTCACTTTACTTGCTTAATTTACTTACTTAACCTACTTTAGTTACTTGTTTACTGCTTTATTTACATACTTGCCTACTTCCTTACTTTAATTACTTACCTGTTTTACCTATTTAGGTTACCCTTTCAACTATTACTAACCTACTTTACTCTCTCGATCTGCTTACTTACTTTATCTACCTACTTACATTACTCTCCTTACCTACCTTCTTACTTTCCTTGCTTTATCTACTTACTTATTTTTTAATTACTTAAACTACTTACTTAATACTTTTCCAAACCATTTACTTACTTACCCTACATGCGTTATCTACATACTTACTTCACCTACTTACCTTTCCTATGTATTTACCCTGCTTGCGTACTTTACCTCCATACTTAACCTCCTGTTACTTACTAATTTATTTACTCTGAGGAGCGAGTGTCAGTCTTTTATTTGGTACACGGACACCAGAAGGTTCAATGCATTAAAATACAAACTATTTCTAACATCTAATATTTTATTAGTTAAAAAACTGTATTCTGTATCACGGCTGCCCAATATGGACAAAACCGGCATACTGCAATTATATTACAATACGCCTTCTGAAAATAAATAAATATATAAACATATAGATGAATGAATAAATGAAACAAAATATAATAAAATGGTGAATCTGTGATACCTTTGATCATAGTTAAAGATAGGCTTGAATTCGTTAGACAAAAATGAATTGTATTTCTATATCTTCCCAATGACTATAATTACCAAAACACGCAAAAACGTGTCTGGAACGTTGGATGGTAGGACTGAAATCACTAAAAATCACCAAAATATAGACTTTTTATAATAAAATTGAGTGGTGGTGTATTAGAGCACGCAGTATTGCAATAATGATTAATGAACGATCTATTGTGCAGGCCTACTCCATATGCACAAAACATTTACATTTACGGCATTTGGCATACGCCCTTATCCAGAGCAGCTTACGTTTACCTCATTTATACAACTGAGCAGTTGTGGGTTAAGGACCTTGCTCAGGGGCCCAGCAGTGGCAGCCTGGCAGTGCAGTGACCTTCCAATCACCAGTCCAACTAATGCTTTATTAAAAATTTATTGTGACTTTATTTATTGTCGCACCTCCAAAATACAGATATACAGCGACAGGAAATCATACTAAATGGAGTCCAAACATCTAACTAATAAACTAAGCACTGAATCTCTTCAAGACTGTAACAGAAGTCAAAGCTTGGTGTATCTAGGAGTGAAAAACACTGCTGAAAGAATCTGTTGCTCAAGGTCGCCGATTTCTTTCCCTCCATATCTAAACTGCACGTTGTATGGTTGCTAGGCTCCCAGCTGTCCTTGTTATTCCAGCCTCCAAAGCCTCCAGAGCAGGCGAGAGGTACCCGTGACCGTAACAACACGCCTGTGTGCTGATGGACGCCTCCAACAGAGGCCAGCACAGGGTTTACACAGGACTGGGAATCTCAGGATCCAGTTACACCCCACACACACACACAAACACACACACACACCCCTGTAACTGACAGTAGCTGAGTGTTTAATTATCATTGAGCATTGCTTCAATACTAAAGGAATGTAGTTTTAAAAGTGAGTACTATAATTATCTATTAACCCATTTTATATTTCATAAAACATTTGTGCAAGTTGAGGTTAGATAAATTGTAAATGGGACACAATTTTTGGGAACCGGGATTTGATTCCATATGTTGAGGTACTTCCTTTCGATACTGGAAGTCAGAGAGACAGCGTCTCGAATCGCTTGACCGATTTACACAACAGCCAATAGCGATCAAGATACGCCCCATCTAAACAAATGCGAAACTAAACAAACTAAACGACAGCTAAGCATGTTGAACAGCACAGAGTTTACTGAGAGCTGTAGAGTTTTCTCATCACCTCCTTCACCCATGCCTGTCCACTTTAACAAGGATGACGAGATGCTGTGTATTTTTGGAGTTATGTCGTAAATGTCTGAGCCGAGGTCGAGCGTCGGCATTGCTGATGGCGACGAAGAGCTGCAGGCTTGTCAGTGGGAACATCTAACGCCTCTGAGGGGTAGATACAATTCTATCACTGTTATTGTTATACCCTTACTGATGGGGAAGTCCTGACAGTGTATAAAGACAAAATCACATTCTCCCACAGTCTGATGTTGCAACATTCCGGCACCGAACAGCCCAAGTGCGTAAAACGCTCCTCCGAAAAGTCACATAACCTCCAACTCACGCAAACTCCACTCTCTTCCTAATTAAAAGACTCCAACCATTTATTCTCAACCGAGATGTCAATGAGCTGCTACTGTAAAGCAAGACACGCCCCTGGGGGTGGGACAAAGACGTTATTGAGAGCATTTAATTGGACAAACAAAATATTAGTACAGAATGAATGATCAAAAAAATAATAATTTTCCTGGAAATTAAAATGACTCTCCAAAAATCCAAACTAGTTTTTGTATTTCTTTTTAGATTTATTATCATATTGGTGTCCACAACAGTACGAGACAGGACAGAACACAAATTTAGATTTTAGGGGCTGGATCTGGAGGTATGTCCAGAGCCGACCAGGGGATTTGAGAAGCTTTCGAGTTTAAAATGACAGCAGAGAAAGCGGAAGAAGCGATGCTTTACGATAGATGTGTCCTCTTGTAGCTATTACGGGATAAACACATTTTCCTGAGCTGCAGCGAGCACGCCCAGTCTGCCCCTGAATACCTCTGCAATGCCTATAAAAAGTCAAGAGATAAAGCTGCCTCATGGGAACGACCCATGTCTGTCCGACACTGAGCATGTCTGGAAAGCAGGTCTCATGACCAGCGTTGTGACAGAAGACACTTTACATGCAAGCATGTGTGCAAGTAAAATGATGAAATGAAAGAACAATATAAAGGCTTGTTGAGATTAAATAAACGCGTAAACGTTTGACTGATTTAGACCCACACCCGTGACTTGTGCTCTACATCATGATTAGTTAACTACTCAACTTGTTTAATCATTAGCAGAATCTTTACAAGGCCAGGCTCTCATAAGGTCTGCAATGAAGCATAGATGTAGTTCCGTGGAAAAATGCAATTAATCCAGCCTCGTCAGTCAGGTGAGATATTGTTCTAGCCTGATAAACACTACATTATTGTTCCATATTCAGAGAGTCAGGAATGCAAGTTTGTTTTAATAGTGTAAGTACTGATCCAAATCTATACTCCGAAGTGGACAAATTATACATTTATTAGCTAGCCCAGCAGGCAGGTAAAAGCTCTGCCCCATGTTTTGGTTGCATGTAAAACTAGTTGATTAGGCTAAAATGTGGTAGAGAACATAAAAGTATGGAGAGCTAATTAAATGCATGAATACAGACAAACGACTATAAACTCCCAGATATGCGACGGCTCGATCATAATCATTATCTTTTCCTAATAAAGTGCCTGATGGTACACATTGTGTTTGTGCCCTCGACCAAGGCTCTGTTCACACCTGGTATTACCATTCGTCTTGAGCTAGCTGATCACAAGTGAACAGGCGAAATGCATAGCTGTGACCACATTTCCAGACAATTTCTGCTGGAGGAAGGGCGTCGCACACATTAATTTATTACATCAGTCTTCCTCTGCATTTGTTTTCAGACAGAAAAGTCCTGCAAATCCTGTCTAATGTGCCTGTACGGACTGTTTCAAACGTTTTGATTGTGTGGTCTGCTAACAAAATTTATAAAGGAATGGGAGATTAAACGAGATGACAAAAGAAGCCACGAATTTCATCTCAGCTGTTACAGCATCCCCTTTATGGTAACGCACCTTACATTCTAAGTAACTGTTTTGTCAGTAGGGAGTAGGGTTTTTCTATAATAAAAGATAGCAGGGATCGCTAGCTAGTCGACTTTAAATAGACAACGAATAGCCCAGACACATAATCGTCTTGTTCCAAGTGCACAAGCTACTTACTTCTCCACAGCTTATATAAATATATACTTAAAAAATAAAAAATTCTTTCCATGTTTATTTTAATAGTATCTTTTAAAATACAAAAAGTAAACAGAGTTAGTTAATAGGGGTGTAATGAGACACTCTGGTCACAATTTGATTCCATTCACAATTTCGATTTGCAGAATATTTTGAACAAAAAATAGACTCCTTTTTTTATTTCTGAATCATAAACAATGCAAAATAATATGCATTTTTGCCTGTATAAAACTAAATAACTCAAAAATTGCTATGAACAAAGGTTTAATATTGCAAATAAAATGTACAATAGGTTCACGATAGCTTAAAAATAAATAAATGTATTAATTCCCCACAAAATTTTGATTGAATAAACAAAAGTGTCTG
This sequence comes from Pangasianodon hypophthalmus, assembly GCF_027358585.1. Taxonomy (NCBI): domain Eukaryota; kingdom Metazoa; phylum Chordata; class Actinopteri; order Siluriformes; family Pangasiidae; genus Pangasianodon; species Pangasianodon hypophthalmus. The sequence continues at coordinate 22,445,110 of NC_069723.1, read as the reverse complement.
ACTCTGGGACTTTGAAGATGATCAAGTGAAACCTAATGAGCTCCAAAGTCGGCTAAAATGCCCGATTTCCGTGGCCTTTGGTGCTGTTTAAAAGCTTCTGAAGAGCTATTTTAACCACTATAATGTGGTCCTGTATCTATATAACGCATGTTAGTTGCTGCAATCCTTAGCCATCAGTCTATCGGACTTCACAAGTGGACATCTTGCAGGCTTTGCATGAAAGAACATGGTCACTTTACAGGCTTGCTCTCTGTATACTTTAACTCTATGTGTTGCGCAGATTATGCTGTCAAACACTGCACCTGCATTGCATGCATAATTAATAGAATGTTGAACAATTTGAACCAAACATTTCCGCGTTGTACGTCGACACATTTTTGCATCGTGATGCAGTGTGTATCGATGAATCATTAGACCGTACTAGTTAACCCCTACTGTAAAACTTTCAACAGTTAGTGCTCTACTCTGGTGTATGTTGTGTTTCAGCCAGGACAGAAATTTCATTTTTCATACACTCAAAAACCCCTCAGCGATTTTCTTGATGGAGATTAAATCAGTGACTTCCTGCATTTTATCAGGTTTGATGTATTACCAGGTTTGCCAGTAACCAGTTTAAGGCATCTTCAGATCACATTAAAATGAGAACAAGTTCGTGCTGAGCCGTGCATTTGACAATATTATTCCCAGGAAACGTCTTACACACTTTACATATTTCTGACTGTAATAAATTCTTGGTTATGATGCGGGCTACATTTTGTCTGAACACAGCCACCAGACAGAATGCAGTCAGATTTGCACCCACATTCCAGTTTACTCCGTTCCCAGAATGTTAACACTGTCATTATTTTAGAAGGAAAAGGAGACGCTAATCAGCCAGCAAGAAGCTTCTGAGACATGAAGGACGATGTGGAGGTGACACGCTGGTGTAAGGCGATCCAAAAAGAGAACCGAGATGGAAAAAAAAAAAAAAAAAAATCAGAGCTGTGATTTCAAACACCTTCTACTGCACGAGGCTGTGAACTTTGCCATTCACCCACCAACATATGCGCATGCTTACTCGATTTTTCAACAACTCCAAATATCTATTCATATTTTAAACGGACAGAAAATGCTTTGAGTTTGTTATATGACTGAAACGTAACATTTTATTTAAATGTACACTTTCCTGCAGCCTTGATATTCTGAAAAATAGCTGAGAAGTTTGTCAGCATTTCCATTACAAAGATGTTTCAAAGCAGCAAAAGCAGGACTTTTACTGTTAACTTTTAAATGTATACATTAATATTTTGGCTATTTATTTTTTTCCTGATCTTTCCACTCACAGAATACATTTTTGGTTACAACTGTCCTTATGTTTGAGTTGTTTTTAGTTTTTGATTTTTGGATTAAACCCATTCAATTCAAGTTAGTTACTGTATAACTACTCTAACTATTGTTTTCATCATAAGAAAGAAATATTCAGTTTACTGATGTAACAAATTGCAACAAGTGTTATACTTCATTGGTGAAATAACACTCATCTGCAATCCAAAAATGTCTGACCCACTCATCTAACACAATCCTTAAATAAATCCCTCTATTTTAGTTCCTATAAAGGCACCAGTAATTCTGGAGCTGCTTACACACTTAAGGGCTTAAACTGTAACAACTGTACACTTTTTTTGGAAGAAATGGGTCATTGTATCAACTTCTTACATGCTGTTTATATTTACATCCTTGTTAATTTTTTTTTAAATTTTATTATTTTTTTTTAAAACGCTGTTTACTTTATATATATATATATATATATATATATATATATATATATATATATATATATATAAAAAAAAACACAACTCCATTTCACACACTTTGAGAAACAAGGCTTTTAAGCAGCATCCGCTGTTTCTGCACCAATTACACACACAACCCGAGTTCATCCTTAAAATGACATTTTTATCATTAGTTAACACAAAAACAGACTAGTGTATTTTCTACACAAGAGAAGTTCAGACTCGTAGCCACATTTAATCCTGGAACACTTTAACGCTTTCCTGCATAAATTATTTATATGCATCATTTATCCACATTCTTTAATATTTTCATCCTCAAGAAGTTTAGCATTTTATATTCCTACTTCAACACGGAAATACAATATTCCAAATTCGATATTTCAACTTCGATTAGATATTTCTAATGCCATCATTCTAACTTATTGCATTAAAATCTTAGGCACTGCAGTTTCCATTATACAGCTTGTAAGCTGCTGTGTCAGAAACATGATTTTACTTTAAATGCTGTTGAAACAAGCGTATTCTACAAGCTCAGGCACGCCTCCTGTTTCAGCGCCACACCTTTTACCTCAGAAATCAGTAGCAGCAAATGAGTTATTACTACTGATTACTGCTGTTATTACTGCTGCTGCTTTTTTCTTTTCCAATACAGATACTGAAATCTTGAGTAATCAGCTTATACCCAAATTGTTTTTAACTGAAGCACTTCACAGATCATTTTTACATTGTAAACATAATAAAATGTAAAGAAGAATAAAATCAATCCTAACAAAAGAAAACAGTCAAGTCTCCTTATAAGTAAATATTTCCAGTTCCAAAAAAATTTCTTTCCCAAATCCATTTCCAATCTTTACCATTTATTACAGGATCTGATACTCAATGTTTTCTCTGATTTTTCTTTCTCTGATATGTTTTCTCCAATATTTTTCTCCAATGTTTTCTCCGATATGCAATATTTTCTCCAAATTCCGATATGTTTTCACAGATTTCTTTCTCCAATATATTTTCTCTGACATCCGATGCACTTCCTTTACTTATTACTACTATTAGTAATTAATCATACACCTTATTCATTAGTATTATGCAAACACTTAAGATAAATTCATTAAAAAAACTTACATCAAGTACATTATAACTTTGCTAATATATAAACAATTATTAATTATTTAATTATTGCATACACAACGGGAGAGAGCGGGAGAGAGAGAGAGAGAGAGAGAGAGAGAGAAATCTCATTCATCTAAAAACTGGTTTAAACAGTATAATGATCTCTTCCTGTCTCAGATCATGGGAACAATCTGTGATTTATAAGTAAAAGGTCTACTCTCTCATCACGTGGCCACTTCCTGACTCATCAAGGCAGCTTCATGGCCTTGCAAAGAGGATAAATCAAAGTGTGCTATTCATTCTACTCTGTTTAGGATTGCCAATTTTTTCACAAGTCTAACAATGGCCATACTGTTCTATGATACAATGCTAGTGAAGTTTAATAGGGGGGAAAAAAAAAAATCTCAAATATTAGAGATGGGTTTTCTCAAATGGGTTTCTCTTTTAGCTCCTAAAAAAAGGCAAGAGCTTCTTTTCTCACTCGCCATTTTCCAGCGACATTCAACATCATGTTAATGACAAATCCAACACAGAAATAGTGGAGGTGTTGGAAACATAGGACTCAAAGTCCCAGAATGCAATGCAGCTATACGACACAGTTGATACTCGGATCAGCTAGTTAGCGATCCACGAGATCGACGGCGGTGACGATGGTATTAGCATGAAGATTTTGAGAGGAATATACAGATGAGATGAGAAGATGAGAAATCTGGACAGACTTGAGGACTAAAGCGCCGCCGCATCATTCTCTTTAGGTAGAGATGAATTGAGGGTTGAATCCCAGTGCACCACTATAAATAAGGTACTCGAACAGCATTGTGGGTAATGTAGGAAATATTTAACTAAAGTGGAAATAGACTAGGGTGTTGATGAGAGAAGTTTAAACCAAAAAATTCAACTCAGAATTGCATTACAAAGATCGCATACGTATCATTCAGGGTGGATTTTTCCTTTAACATTCCTCATTTCCATCTATCTAAAGCCACTAGATGGTAGGTGGTTGCAGATTTCGAGTTTAACCTGTTAATCTTTATATCTAGGTGACCCTTTTCACTTATACAGTGACCTGGTACAAATAAATACAACCAATATGACTAAACAAATCCAACTGCTTTCTGTTTATAAAAATTTGTTATAAAACATGATGCAAGTGTTGGCTCTTGACTGAAAATAAAATATGCTCTTACTTTTGCTGGAGGTCATGGAGGCTCTGCTCAGCTCTCTGTAAACCTTCCAGGTCTTTCATCATCTTCTTCATGTGATCTTTGGAGTAGCGGTTCTGGATGTAAGCAAACCAGCAGCCACCCATACCAATGACTATCGACACCACCAGCATGAAGTCCTTCAAATGGTTGTGGCTGTTCACTGTATATAAGAGAAAAGAAAAAAAAAAAAAAAACAGACACAGAGAATCAAGTATGGAATAAAACATGACAAGGCGTGCTGTTGTAGTTTACTACCATCACATCGAAGCTGATTCTTCTCATTTAACAGCATGTTTTATTCCTCTTATACCACAGCAATCTGCCAATTTTATTTATTAACACAAGACAACCACATTTCATCCGTTATAGTTACGTTTAATGTTGTGGAACTTCCACACAACATGTTAGTTCCTGTTCTTCCTTACATTATAGCAGCTATAAACAGTTGTTCCCTCACCAGCCTCTCTTTTTTCTCTCTCTTGAAGTTAATAGGACAAAAAAAAAAAAAAGCAGCTTGTCATGTTGAAGAGAAACTACAGAAAGTTAACTCCTCTGTTCTGAAGACATCCCATAGTGAAATACTTAAATGTACAACTTTAGGGTTAGATAGATATGGAAGATTGCTGCCGTGTTTGCTTGGGCACATACACGTGACACATGACATTAACATGACACGTCTATGTTGTGCAATACCAACATAAATAGTGGAGGCATTGTAGCACCATGTGACACTGTGTCTCCAACTGACTAAACAAATTAACCTCATGTCTCAAATCATCTAATTGTGTACTACTCAAGGTCGTTATTAAGCACCAGCACTAATGGTTTTCTCAGTACATTTCCCATAACCTCTTAAACCTACCGAAAGGTCTGTTCTGAGTAGCAGTCTTTTGATCATCACAACAATCACGACAACGGCAGAAAGTTTGTAAGAGAAACAGTGTGTTTAACATCGCTGTGCATGAAATCGCTAAACATTACATTTCAACTTAGAAAACAGACGGACTGAGATGTTTTGGCTCTGACGTGTTGTCTAGTGAATACTGCTTTTAATCCTCCAGACTTACATAAGATATGTGAGCAAGTATGTGAACAATGTCACCCGCATAGCAGCTGCATGAGCTCAGGCTCGCGTGGGGAAAAGTGAAGTATATTTGCACCTTAATGGTTACAAAGTGAAAATATTATATAAATATCTTCTTACAGAAAACCTCACCACATTCATTAATCTGTTGATGTGCTGCATCTGCCGTACAAGTCCTTCAGATTCAGCTGTTATTAAAACTCTAACATACGGGAACGAGAGCATTAATATGAAATTTGCATGAAATTTGCAAATAGGTGTCACAAAAGTATCATTTTTCTACACAATCTCCCTTTCAATCCAGCATTTAATTCTTACAGTTGCTAATTTACGTTGCACTTTATAAGGTTTTCGTTTGACTCAGAGCTGCTGTTAGAGTAAATTAATAAACACCGTCTAATTAATCAGAACAGGGCTGCGATATAAACAGAGACAAGTAGAAACTTCTATAACTGCATTTTACAGATTTGTACGTCGGTAACAAATGCACAGATTCTGCAGGTGTTCCTCAGGTGCATATTCTGGCAAACAGCAGAATCAGTCCATGTAGAGACACATACCAAATTCCTACCATTCATTTGTGTGTGCTAACTGGGGCCAAGGCTAATCTAGACAATACACACAAGGGAAAAAAAACTGCACATTTTTCCCTGACAGATTTTCCCCAGAAAGAAAATTCAGAGTAGCTGTGAGATTCTCAAGGCACTTCTTGACCTGATTTGATTTTATATATATATGAGTATATATCGAATCTTTGTGCATCATAGTGTTCTTTTTTCCTGTTTAAAAATTAAGATTTTTTTTTATTTAAGAACCTTGAAATGACTGAAATGTAATGAAATGTAGATTAGTTAATAAAAAAGGAATAAACAATAATCTTCATAATAAAAGTGTGATATATGCCATATACAATATACACATTGTACAGAATTACTGGCTTATTAATATTCAAATACATTTAAATGCTAATTCTTACATAATTAAAATTCAGACACAATTTTAAAACAAATCTATCTCTAGTGCAAGGAATAATACACACTGTAATATTTTTCTATAACAGTACATCCAGAAGTATTTTATTTCTTTTATACCACAGTATTTTTTTTTTTACTTTATTAAAAACCAACACATCAGGATTTTTATCTGTTTATAGTTACATTTTATGTTATTTTATGAAGTGATGATTTTTATTTTTTTTTTTCCCTCGCCATTCGGAGTTCAGAGAACCTCAACTAGACATTCAGTGGCGGTTTGACGTTCCTGTCACTACCAGCTGGACTTCCTGCTTTCATCTGCACCCAGCCAAAGAGCCAAGCAAGCGAAATGTGTCACCTATTCAGTCTAGTGACTGCAAGAACAATAACCGCTGACGTGCAGAAATAAAAAAGCAAAGCACAGAACGAGCAATTCTGGCTGTTAGAGGTGAAGTTAATCATGCAGTGATCAGCAGGGTGCAGGTACGACTGAGAAACACTGCTGTCACACACAGACTGCACCAGAAACCTCACTAGGTTCACCACAGCTTGGCCTTTTCACCCACCACACACACGCACACACACACACACACACACACAATAGACATGCCACATGCAGACCCACTGCTTTTTATTCCCCTCCTCTCTTTTTACCTCTGCTCTCTTTTTATAAACACCCAAGACTCAGACCTGCTGTGTTTCATTAATGCAAAATATTCCAGAAACACAACAAGACAACGTTTATTTCTACAGCCAAAAGCAGAAAACAAATTATTTTCATAAGAATGGAGTACTGGGGTGTGTGCAGGTTTCTTTTCCATCCAAGTATAAGCCTGATGGTGCAAAAAAATTCCAGGATGAACCGATTACACGGCTGAAAAATGGTCAAAAACGGCTCATTCAGTTAAATATAAACCTGTCTAATGTTAGCTAAAGCCCTACTGGATTGGATAAGTTTATCAGGAGGACATCTGTAATAAATGTTTTACACGTCACCTCAGCTCTCTCAACTCTCGCAGCCAGACAACAATAAAATGACCACAGAAGCAGCAGGTTTTCTATTGGGGTGTATTTTCTATGAGTCTGGACGTTTATGGCACGTGGTCATATGATCCATTCACAACATGGTGTCCAATGATGATATTGTGCAGATGAGTATAAAGTAATGCTTTATACCTGTAGCTGCTGTCATAACAGCTCCTTTAATCAGCCCGCGGGATCTCGCTTTTTTTTTTTTTTTTAATGATTTTATTTTCTTTCTGGAAATGCTTTCCTACGTAGCGTGTGTGGTCGAGGTTTTACTACCCAGACCAAGTATATGCTTGAGTGCCTCGCCTAAAGCATCCGTTTTTTGATTTGCGATTCGAGAAGTCGAAGATTATCTGGGGGAGGGTCACTGATACGCACGCTACAAGACTAAATATAGCAAGAAGCAGCAGATAAACATCTTTCTTTCCAAAGCAAGGCAATATTTGCATAGAAAAATCACGGACGTTCGTAGCCGAACTAAAATTATCAGATGGCCGCTGAGCTCGGCCTGTAATTGTCCCAGAGGAGGACGGAGAAAAACACCGACTTAGTTGATCCAGATGTAAATAAAATCACAGAGTAGCTCCTGTAAAATAAGAATTTACCCCAGGATCCTGAGTAAATTTAATCCCGTCCAAATAAGGGTCAAGTCGAACTCGTACTAATGGACTCCGATGTTAAACTGTGAAGCTCCTATGCAAAATGCAGAAACGTTAGCAGGTCTGGTAATATAATATAATCTAATCAGAATAAACGTCACTGGGGATCGTGGCAGTGTAACATCACGTGAAGACGATAATATCGTTATATCATACAAGCCTCAGCGCTCAGAGCTGGTGCTATGCGTCCTATACTGATATCGTCATAGTAAAGGCTAAAAAAAAAGCTGCCATGGCCTCTGGCAATAGAAATGCAAATAAAATACCAAGTAAATAATGAATGGCAGGACGGAGCAACAGAGAAATGTACTGATCCCGCATTCTCGAACCTGAGGCGTGATGGCAGAACAGAAAGTGAGAGTGAAGCGCTTGTCTGTTTCAGAGCGCCAGAGAGCTGTGCTTGGCATACAGAGCGATTCTCCCTCTCTCCAGCGCACCGTCGCTCACGCAGGCAAGCCAGAACAGGAAGCTCGCAAGATATCCCAAAGCCAACAAGGCGAGACGTGTCAGAGCGAGGTTATATCATGTTAGACAAAGAGAAAGGGGGAGAGGCTTTCAGACCATCAGACAGACACTGGCATGGACAGCTATTACAGTTCTACACAGCAAAATAGTGGCTCGATGGCCAAAATCAAGCAAACAGTGAGCTTTGTTTCCTTAAGATGTAAATGAAAGTGATCCCTGATGAGATGTATGCAAATAAAGCAGAAAGACGAGTTTGCAGTTAGGCTGTTTTGCATGGCCAGGCAATGAATTCAGGCAAACCTTAACACAGAAGGGAAAACTAACCCTGCTGGATACTGAGGCTAATCTCATTTATGCAGAATGTACAGCATTTTTTTTTTTTCAATTCCTTTTTTCTTCTCAGTTTCTGACAACATGGACAAAGGAAACCAGAACTGCTAAGCGTCAAAACCACGGCAGCCATTTTCAAAGCCGCAAGTTAATTTTAGCTTACTGCATTTTAGCTTACTTGTCATAGTTGCTCAATGTCAGCCATAAGATAGATAGTCAGCCATAAGATATTTAGCACTGGGTTTGGAGAGGGGAAAAAAAAAGGAAGGAAGCAAGGGCGGGCTGTCTTACTCATTGGGGCTCCAAAGAGAACAGTGTCCAAGGCCTTCAGCTGAAGTTTCTGAGTGTGACTGCGGTCCAGCATCTTCAGCACGGTCACTGTGAGAGTGGAGTTCTTCACAGCCAGACTGGGGGAATTTAAAGGGAAAAACAAAAATGCTGAGTGCAACAAAAAATAAAAAAGATGGACTTACAATCCTATTTGAAATAATGTATAAGGAAAAGACTGAGTGAACATTTAGCAGACAAAAACTAGAGACGTTGACAGATTTCATTAGAGGCTTATTGCTGGAAATCAAATTAACCCCAAAACAATTTACAAGCTTTTACATTAACAAAACATGAACACCACTAACACTCATTATTTTTTTTTTTAACAAACCAAATGCACCAATTAATCAACACCTCTTCGCTGTTCAAACCTTAGATGAGGAAAAGTACACCCATAATGACCAACATGAACACCTTCTTTACGGTAATTTAGTTTTTGCTAATTTATCTGGACATATTTTAAATTGTGGATTGAACAGAGTTAATGCAGGTGAAAGAAATGAGTTCAATTCATTAACATCTATTAATCCACGTGTTAACTTATTTTATTAACATTACTTATTTATTAATTAAGTTCATGAGTTGTTCATTTTAACTGAAGCTCATTTCATTCCAGTTACTGTAAAGTGTTACGTCACTAAGTGAATGCAGATGAGGTACGATGTGGTCCTCCCTCGCGTCTGCACTTTGGTGACGGTGTTGTACAAGCGAGTATTTGAGACTTCATGACATTTCTGAATGTTGATTGTTATGCTCGGGGCGGTGCTTTTCGAATTGTCTCGTCATTCAGCCATATTTAGGGATAATTAGACATAACGAGTCGTGATGAGCAATGAAAACTTTCGATGACGATTTTGTCGTTTCGTCTTCGTAACCTCTTTTCGGAAATCTGCTGCCTAAATTATTGTTCTTACTGAAAAAGGGTGTTTCTTCCTCGCAAACACGATCACATTTGTGTTATTTTTGTTACTCGTGCGCTACGTGAACTTCTTCACCAGCCTTGTAAACACGTCCATGTTTTGTAGGTACATTTGCGATGTTGAATTTTGTCTGATTAACTGTAACGCGCGGCTACATTAGAAATGAGACATGCGGGTTACACGCGTGATGTCATACCGAGGCATGGATGTTCCGTTGAAGCTCATTTTGCGGAAAGCCTCCACGTACTGTGGCAGCTCCACGTAGGCTTCCAGCCATTCCACCACCTCGTCCACTGTCCAGTTATACACTGGGGAGTAAACAAAAACAAGGTTACTATAGCAACAAGAACAACACCACATCACAACAACAGGAGTGTGGTGCAAGAAAATTGCTGTTTGGTCACTGATTGAGTGGGTTCACCCAAACAAAAAAAAAAAAAGAAAGAAAAATAATTAACAGCTTAACATTCTAATGGATTTAATATTAAGTGTAGTGATGATCGTGACCGCTGAAATAATTAGCGCAAGAATTACACCATCAAAAGTCTACTGGGAATGCTTCAGTGAATCAGTGCTTCCAGGGGTGACGATGTGACATCAGTAGGTCGAAAAAGGCTCGCGTGCGTGTTGCTGAGCTCATTTTTATTTGTTTTGCGCCTTCTAGGCTTATCTGTTCAGAAGAGCTGCATTGCAGGGTAAATGAGACGAGCGAGGAAGAGAGAAAAAAAAAAAAAAAGCCTTGGAGCTTCGGCACCAGGACAAAAGTACGACTGCAGTAAAAATTATCAGCACTTCAATGAGCTGTTGAAGGCTGGCTCATGGTCACCACTTCTCTCCAAGCACTTCGCTTTGCTCTCTTTATCTCCCAAATAAACACCTGATAAACACTTGCTGGGTGCTACTCTCACTCACACACACACGGTCAGCTGGAGAATTATTAACACGCTTAGTGAACATGAGCAAAAAAAAAAAAAAAAAAAAGGTTTTTTATATATATATATATATATATATATATATATATATATATATATATATATATTTATATATTCTCTTTCAGCCGAAAACCATTTTTCACCTTTTTTTTTTTTTTTTTGGTCCAAAAGAGGAAAAAACAGAGAAAAATTTAAATCTAAAATAAAAAAATAATACACCTACAACTAAGTATTAAATCTAAGTTTCATGTTTGGAAAGCAGTTCCTGACCGCACAGCTAGTAATATTCTTACGCCGTCTCTACTCTCCTTAAACCTGAAATGGTGGAAATGCTCATTTTCCAGTCTTTTCTGGATGATTAAATAATTCATTGCTTTTTTTTTTTTTTTAATAATGGTAGGGAAAACTCAGTATTGCACAAGCCTAATATATAATACAGCAGAGACAGTAGTATAGTATAAGTTTTTATGGATAGCATAGGCTTTATTTAAAAAAAAAAAAAAAAAAAAAAAAAAAAAAAAAACAATGAATTAATTAATAAAAATTAATTAAAAAAATTAATTAAAAAAAAATCATAGCATGATTCTCAAAGATATTTCTATGATACAGGAGTGCTAAGAGACAACCAGCAAAACAGTAGCGTTTGCATTTTAAAAATCTGTGAAAAGCTGACAATGTTTATTTTTCTAAGCAGTAAATAAATACAATTCAAGTAATTTTTACAATTTTACAATTTTAGAAATTCAGGGGAAAATTTTAACATCAAATCAGCTGCTTCCTATCAGTTTATAATTATTATTATTATAATATGAATAAATGATACCCCAGAAACATGTTTTGTGATAGAATTTTTCACGATATTGATATTATGTTGTCGTATTGCCCAGCCCTAGGAAATACAGTGTTTAACGGTAGTGTAGCTACTACAGGTAGTGTAGTACAGGTTTTCAAGAAAGTACAGGAAGTATAGTACAGGCAGTATGACAGTTTTTATAGGGAGTACAGGTAGTACAGCAGAGGTAGTACAGGGATTCATCGAATACCAATCCTAGTACCGATACTGGTCTCACTTACTCATACTAGAGAAAAAAATAAAATGCTCCCATACCAGGTGATACGTGACTATGTGACTTAAACCTAGTGTGCGTTCATTCTGATGAACAGAGGACACAAAATGACATGAATGTGGACACATTTTCTGATTAATGACAGCAATCGAAGCAACGCAGACTGCAAACTGCTCTGTGAAAATATCAAGAGGAGGAACTACTGCATCGTCCTGCAATACAAGCGAAATGCAATGGAAACAAAAACCCGCTCGTCTCCCGTGCAGCCCTACTCCATCCAAGCAAGCTAATACGGCTAGCTGATGCACTTCATTTACAAACAACTCGCTAAAGTTATAAAGAACGTTATAATGAATACACACACACGTGCGCTTTTCATGGCCGCTGTTTAAACCGGGAACATAAACAGAGCTAAATAAATCGCTCTGTGTCTCTCAGATTGATGAAAAGGAATTTGTTTTTTGCTGGAGGACAGTTAAGGAGTTACTTCAATAGTTCAAGTTTTCAGCTTTTTTTTTTAAATCAACAATTATTCAAATTAAACAAAAAGATACACTTGTATTAGAGGTACAGGCAGAGAAAATAAAAAATAAAGAAGCAAACGTCTACACCAGCAGGTCAATAATTAACACTGTGTATATACACTATGGCTTTTTGCCAACACAAATAATCCAAAGTATGAGTTGATGGTGAAATATGCAAAATTATACAAATACACGGTAATCCTAAGTAGTCAAAGTAAAACAGGACAATGTATCCCAAAAATAAAAACGGTAAGTACTCATGACTCAGCACATCAACACTAAAAATTCTCCCAGTAAAATTCCTAACATATCGGCTCCACGGATAAACTTCGAACTTTGGAAGTGTATTCAGACCTTTCATAATCATACAATTAAAAAAATACTATAGAAAACCTGTAATTAGTCTGTAATTAACTGTAATTACTGTAATATTGTCATTCATTGTCATGGATCCAGCTACTTTCTTCATTTCAGGCTACTGCTTACATTTTTCTGACCCAGAACTTAACACCACCTTCATCAAGTTACAAACCGCTCCTTTAAATTCTGATTCAAAGAAACAACTTTTCTGAATCATAACATCACACTCGGCTCCATTCATCCGTCTCACTAACAAATGTATATTGTGTTTTAATTTTAGTTTTTACAACCCACTTTACTTATCTGTATAAGTATTCTACCCATATCTTTGTAACCTTCTGCTGTTGCTAACCGTGCGCTCGGGCTGGGAACTCAACACGCCCATATAAAATGTCACTAATCGAAACAAGCGCCATAAGATTATAACAAAATCAATCATTGCATGTTGAGGAAGGTAAACTGATTTTGTAATAATTTCATCATCACAGCATGAAAGCAAACTCTGAAATAGACTAGAATGGATTGGACGGACGGATGGACAGACAAACGGACAGAAGAAAAAATGAACGAAGAAATAAAAAAAAAATATATAAAGAACCTGGATAAATAAATTATGCAATTATCAATGAAATCAAATAAAGACATAACTATTGATGTGAACTGAAATGAAAAAAGAAATTAAATGAAATAAAGAAAAAAAAACCTAAATGAAATGAAATACAAGAAATTCAATTAAATAAAGAAATGAAAAATAATGAAGTGACTTAAGGAAAAGAAATGAATAAAAAACAATTATATAAAATGAAGTCAATAAAAACATGAACTAATAAATAAAATAAATGATGAATAAATAAATAAAATAAATGATGTAAGATATTCTAAAAAACAAAGAAGCAAAAAAGAACAAAAAAAATTACTAAAAAAAAGAATGTAAAATTAAAATGAAAATGAAAATGAAAGATTGAAAGTGAAAAGAGATGCGTACCTTTCGAGCTCTTCCACGCGTTCCACAGGTCCTCCACACTGATGAACTGGTCATCACCATGAAAACTGTTGTGCTTGGCTTTGGGGTCGTGGTAGTTCAGGTCCTCTCTCAAGAACTGTGGGATGAGAACCGAAATCTTATAAGATCCAAACTGATAACTTTCTGAAAATCGTCTACAGTTTATAATTCTGGGCGTATCTAAGCTATACCGCAGTAGATAGGATTCATATTAATGTCATGTGCAAAATACCTCCCAAAGCCATGGAGCAATCCTGGTGCTATCATGGACACTGAAACCCAAGACTTCACACTTACTGAAGTTTCGTAATGCATGAAGCTGAGAAGCAGTGTGTAAAAAAAACAAAAACAAAAAACAAGCCTAGCAGCCATTTTGTTGCATCACTTGTCAGCACTTGTTTTCCATCTTTTCATTTTAATGGTGAAAGACGATGTGACATGCAGAGACAGATAACCGGTTAACCAAAGACAAAATGTTAGTAAAGGTAAAACTCTACAAAGGCAAAGGCCAGGGCAGGAACGGCAGCTAACACAAATCAATACTTTAATATGACAAACATTTAACATTTGAAACCACGTTGCCAGGCGCTTTAAAATCTTTTTTGCTTTAGCACTGAGATTATTTCTTCAGGAAAAAAATAAACACAAATAACGCTATTGTAAACATGTCTTGCATTGCATGAACTGCATTTAGCTTTCTGTTACTCTGGTAATGTAAACTGCCACAAGTTTTTTTTTTTTTTTTTTTTTTTTTTAAGGAATTTTCCTCCCATTATCTTCCCAATTTGTTCTTGGCCAGTTCCCACTGTGAACAATAGGGTGAACACATTTCTTTCTGTTTTAGGGGGATTTTTTCCCCCATTTTCTCCCTAATTTAGTCAACATTTGGCCAAATCCCACCCACCATTTACAGTAGCTCTTCCCTATAATGCAACAGTTACCAAACAGGGAGAACGAAGGCTGACACGTGCTTCCTCTGAGACATGTGAAGCCAGCCAACGGCATCTTCTCAAACAGAAGAGGAAAGCTCTACCCGCCCTCTTCTGCATACATGAGCTCACAGACACCAACGATTGGCTAGTGATTGACAGGGGAGTTGCAGAAATACTATCCCTCTGACCCAGAGATCACGGTCAGTTTCACGCACTTACATTTCCGGCCACTCCCTATCTCTAGATGATAGAGCGAACATCTTCAGGTTGCTCCACTGGATAAAGGTTAAAATTAATGCTGTTGCGCAGCTGAAACAACTGCTTTTAGTAGCTACAGGCCATTTTAATATTCTCATAAAAATGAATGAAATGAGAAGGCTGGTTGTAGTCGACCGCAGGCTCTGAGACGGACACCTGTGCTCTAGAGTGTATTCATTTGTCTCATCGTAAATTTTCACTGGCTGTAAGCTATCAAAATGCCATGTCGTGCGACTGTAAGCATGGAAACGTAACACTGAAGTCTTGCTGGCTGTCTTTGTGAAGCAGCCAAACAAATGAAGGATTTCACCTCACTGTTCTTTCAGTCTAAGAGTTCTGACACGTCAAACTGACTGTCAGCTACTGGATGAAGTCGGAGGATTGTGGCTGACTGCAATTCATACTTTTTGTAGTATTTCATACACCACGTGCATGAGCTGATCCTTGTTAGTGCCCATTAAGCATGATGAATGAGCGTCCAAGCCCAGACTCCGACTGGCTGCTCATCTGAGCAATTCAGTGCAGGAGAAGCAAAAAAAAAAAAAAAAAAAAAGCAGCTAATGCCACACTTACGAGAGAATACACATCGCAGTATTGCTTTGCTTATTAGTTCTCACATTCCCGCTCTTCTGCTGTAGCAAGCTGTATTTCTGCAAGAAAACTGTCAAGCAAACTGTTTAAATTCTGATGATGTTTTAAACAGATTCACGTGTCGCACACGTTACGCATTAAACTGCTGTGTTTGTGGTGTGTGAGGCAACAGGAGACGATCCTCAGCAGCTTTCGACAAATTAATTTGTCTTAGACTATGTAGGGTTGCACTGCTGAGTAAAGATGTGCAATACGACAAAAATATCACATCACGATACTTGAATATATTTGCACGATATACGACATGCATCAATACATATATAATTTAGCTAATAAACTGTCAGTGAAACAGATCCGCTGCATGAAAACTTAACTGAGTCTGACTATACTTTTATTTAATGCCAACAACAACAAAAAATTGTAATGCTGAAAAAGAGAAAAAATAAAATACTGGTTTAAAAATTTAAATTAAGACCCAAATCCAAGGGCCTTATTAGGCTGATAGCAGCAAAGCCCCAAAAAAAAAAATTCAATTCAATCGTATAACAAATAGAAAAGATTGGAATTGGAGAAGATGTTTCGGAACTGCAAATGTTTACATATAAAAGAGACTTGAATTATTTGTTAGGACTGATTTGTATTATATTTATATTTTAGTATAAATAGTATATTTGCAATGTAAATAATTTGTGTGAAAGCTGTGGTTTTGTGCAAGTCATGTTTTTTTAGCTATGTTTTTATAAGTGTGTCAGTTAATACAATATTTTAAAATTTTGCGGTTTTTAAAGAAATAATACTGGATTGGTATTGACAAAAATACAGATTTACAGATTAATCTCTAAATAAAATAATAAAAATTAGGAACTGTTGCACAGAGTTTGATGATATTTTTATTTCATGCCTACAAAAACTAAAATCTAACTCTAAAAAGGAAGAAAAATGTTAATTTTAAAGATCAAGTAAAAAAATGTACATAAAATCAGCTCCTTCCATTCAGTTCTGTTTAGTTTGTAATTATTTAAAGAACATTAAAGTCATAAAACAATATCATAGTATTGACAATATCTCAGAAAAGTGTATCGTGATATAATTTATTACAATATTGATAATATATCATCATAGATAAACAAATAAGCGTCTCGCATCAGTACATGCCTTTAAGACCTAGTGTTAAAAACATCTTAACACTAAAGCTGTGGAGGACAGAAAACGATGACTGCGCGTTAGCGTGTAAAGAAAACCAGCTGTTTGAAACAAAAAAAGCTGCTGAAAAAGCAAACTAATACAGTTCATGGTGAGAATTTACGCACCTTTAGAGCTCAACATCCACACTGAGACTCAGCGTAAGAACAGTTTAGTGAAGAAAAAAATTTTTTAAAAAATAAAATAAAAAAATAAAAAAAAATGCAACAACTTTCAAAAAATTCCATATAAAATAAATGTTAGCAACCAAGGGGATATAGGGCAGATCCTTCAAATCCTGCACTTTTAACCGTATTTTAAATTAAAATCACAAATTTTGACTTCAATTTATTCTGCTAAACTTACAAATACTGCATTCAGATAGAATGAAGTTTAATTTTTAATTAGTTATTTTTATGGAGTATTAAATAACAAGCTAGTGTAATAAATAAGCTTTTGCACAGATCTGATTATACTGTTTTATCACCAGATCTACTTATAATCTAATATTTAAAATAGCATAATAAAACGGTTTCCACATTAGCAGATTAGTTGGAATAATAATGCACCATATGATTGGTCTGAGAAGTTGTCCGAGTGGTTCAATTTGCATAAAGTTGAGAAAATCTCAGCTCAGGTCACTTATCACACTGTAGCTTGCTGCTCTCAAACTGAAATTGGGGCTTCGTGTTGCATGCGTAGAAAATGAACGAGTCGAAGCTACAGATCCGCATCACTGAGCCAAATAATAATAATAAACACCAAGCTGTCACTTTGGTAGTGCCGTAAAATACTTAAAAGCTGTCATGTGTAGCATTACATAAACAATGAAGGCAATACTTTTTGTTTCTACAAACTCCAGGTCAGTGAATGAACTGAAGAGCTACCTAACAACCTCGTCACTAGAAAGCAAAAGCAGATCTCAGAACTGTCCTGTGCACAGATGGGAAAAAGCTGGCTCAAGTAAGATGACACTCCCCCACAACATATTGCTCATATGACAAGAAGCCAGGAGAGGCACTGGTCTTTCATTACCGCTCAGATCAGGTGGATCAACTCTGGGGGAGTTTCAGATTCCCCCGACAGCACGGGCATGGGGGATGTTTTCTACTACGAGGTTTCCTGCAGCTATTTTTAGACAAGCTGGTGTCCTTGAAGAACAAGCGGCCCATGTCTAAACCATGCTCACTAACACTGACCTCAACGTCAATTACAAGTTTCAATCGATTCAAATTAATCCATACATTTACAAGTAATGTCCTGACACTGGGCCTCATTTATCAAGCTGGATTTATTCATAAATCATTCGTACGAGCGTTTACACAAGACATTTGGTATTCATAAATATTCCGTAACTCAGATTAAAAAAAAAAAAAAAAAGTATCCTACTCATGCTCCTGAGTGTGTGTAAATTTACGCATAAGAAGACTCGGCTAACTGATATAAACCTCGACTTGATCAACTTTAAATCATATAATTTGCATGGATGAATGCACTTTTATGTCTGGAATATACTGTGGAGTTTAAATGGCATATTTTTTATTACGCTTACAGGATTTAGTTTACGCCCTTGTCCAGAGCGACTTATAGAAGTGCTTTGGAATCTCGATCAAAACCACATCCTCATGCTAGTTCACTAGGTCAGGGACTAAGAGTAGCATTGAGAACATTTTGTAAAAAACCACTGGCATTAATTAAAGAAAATGTAAAATAAAGAAAGGGCACCAACACAAACCCATAAATTAAGACAAATAAAACTAATCATCCAATTAGGGCAAAAGAAATGCGCACAGCCATAAGCTGTAAAAAAGATTCACACGCACTTATTATTAGATATTAAATGGCAATAAATATTTTTACTGGTAAAGAAGTGGGTCAAAATAACTTCTGCTTTTCAGCCTTTACCTTGATTGCTCATTTCATGCCCCCAGCTGTCTGTGCACTTGACCTTTTATGGAGTTTTGTGGGTGTCACTAAATGCAAATGAGCTGCAGCAGGAATGCACTTTGCACTTAACGGGTGATCAATATGCGCATGCGAGTACGAAGAAAATCAGCTTTCTGAAACTTTTGTAAATCTGGCAGAAAATTTTAGTTTGGTTTACGCAAACATTTACACCCAACTTTACTAAAAGATTAATAAATAAGATCCAATTATTTCTCTTCAGATCTTTTAGGGGAGGGAAAAAAAAGAAATTTCGTGGTTATCATACAACATTTATAAACACACAAGCAGGTAGTAAACATGAAAGGAAAACATATTATGAAATATAATCATCAGAGCGAGCACACACACACACACACACACACACACCCTGGAACAATACCTTTAAACAATTTTATCCTTTGTTTAACTTTCACATTTAATTCACTTTCATGGGTGGAGATCTTATTGTGGTTTGTACAGCACGGTCTAAAGATTCGGAAGAAATATGATTTGCAGACATGTCTTAAGCATGGCGGTCAGTGAACTAAGGTGGTAATTATGTTTGATTCACGAGGCATAAGTGATCTCTGTATAAATCGAAGATTCCAGGCATATTATTTACACCTAAGTTTAATACAAGCTGTTCTGACCTTTATTATAAGCTGATTTGGCAGTGGTTGCGGCCACACACGTTTAATTTGTAGGTCAAATGATCATGACCTATATGTAGGCTGTATCTGTTCTAACTCAATAACTTACCCAAAAAAAAAAAAAAAAAAAAAAAAAAAAAAAAAAAAAAAAAAAAAAACCCAGAAGCATCATTTCTCTGACAAGTCCTTTAAAACGTCATCTAGATCAGTGGATAAGAACCACTTGTGATAAGAAGCTACGTTAGTGAGAATGTTGTGAATGTGAATGATTTGAAAGAGAACACTGAAAGAGAGCTAGCTAGTTCTAGCATTACCTATCTAACATATTCCTAGCATTAGCTAGCTAGTTGATGTAGATTTTAGACGAGCTACGTAGATTTGTTAAAGCAGTGTACATTAGGAATATTAGCTAACTAGCAAGCTAAGCCTGTTAAATTCTTAGTTACTCTAAATTTCACGGATATGACAGACAGAGCTCCTCAGACGAGTTGTACCTCCTGACTGTCTGTAACAGCAGCCGTCTTCTGTTGGCTTGGAAAGGTGTCCGATTCGTCAGCATGCGGTAAAAACGAATGTGTTTTTGAACACTCATCCGAGTCTGACACCCAACAGCACAGCGTGACATTTCAGAAAACAAATTCTGGCTTGCCTTACCTGGGTTTATTTCTACAGCTGATTTTATACTAGGGTAAACACGTAGAGCGCAAGCGCCGTAAATGGGATTAAAATCTGGGAAGACTCATTTGGGAGGTCTGCTTTTTAACTGGTATTCAAAAAACGAAATCGAGCAAGACGACTGTGAAAATGTGATGCTGTAACAGTCGTAGCATACCTCACATGTATTCACTGAAAAGTGATCTGCATCTGTACTAAAAGAGTGGCAGGCATCTCTGGCCTAGTAGCTGAAAGCGAGGTCTTAACCTGAAATATATATAGAATCCCCCTCATGATATTAAAAATCATGGAGTATTGCAGTAATATTTTTGGGTTTATTATAACCACTTTCTACAGAAATGTCATTTTCTGACCCAAACAGGAAGGAAGGAAGGAAGGGGAGGAAGCCAGAGGAAAGCTATAAAACAGAAGAGCACTAAGAAAAATAGGGCCTCCCTCATATAAACACTGAACACGGACCAAAAGCCATGAATAATTTAGTAAACACCTCTGCTTTACTTTGCAGCATCTGTGTTAGAATTTTAGCAGAGCAGACTTCTCGTAAGCAAAGCACTGACCCCATCCGTCTCTGCGACGTCCACGTTTCCGTTAGCGTCGTCGTCCATCTGCTTGTGAATGCTCCGGATGGCCTCGAAACTGAGAATGGCATTTTCGTCTTGGCACAGGGGCTCGTCGATGCGGCACAGCTCTGGAAGGAAGACAGACGGTGGGGGTGAAGAAATAAAACAAAGCCAGGCTGCACATTTTCCTAATCAGCATTCAATTACACTGAGCATCATTCATGTGTATGATCGATGGAGGAACATAATAAATCCAACACCTTCTACCTAAAGCGAAATGATAATTCTGGGCCAATGGGGAATGAAACACTGCCGCCTGATGAAGCATTTTAGCCGAGTGACCCTGGACGTCCTGTTGCTTTGTTCGTTCACAGCCTAAAAGAAATTGCTTTATGCTAATGACAAGTGATCATGTGCAAGTATAAGAAGCCTTCTAAAGTCAATTCAATTTCGTCCATGTGAAAGAAACCTTGAGAGGAACCAGACTCAAAAGATACTGTCTTCACGATTCGAGTCTCAGAATATTTTGAACAAAATTTAAATAAAGACAAATTCTTAATTCAAAAGACTGAAAAGATCTTTTTTTTTTATTCCAAATTATAAACAATGCAAAACAATTTGCATTTTTATCTGTATAAAACTAATTAAATAAAAAGAAAAAAAAACAAATAAAAACAAAAAATAAAAAACAAATAAAAACAAAATGTACTACAGTTTCACCATATATTAAAAATAAATAAACACATTTATAAATTCTCCCAAAAAATTAGATTGAAAGTCTGTGACTCTGATAAAATGATTGACTGAAACATAATGTGCTCTGTAGCCTACCTGAGGCATCATTTTAATAAGAAATAGAGCTCCAAAGTTGGTTAAAATGCCCAACTTCCACAAACTGTTTCTTGGAGCTCTTTTTGACTCTTATAATGTGGTCATGTAACTGTATATGGTATAATGTGTGTTAGTTCGTACTGGAGTACTGAAGATATCGGCTATACACCTCTACTCAAACGGGAATCCATCCCGCTTCTGGGTGACAACAGATAGTCAGAATATAAATCCTTACTCTTCTACTGGTGGAACTGTAGTACATTTACAATATTAAACCTCAAATGTGTTGGAAAGATCCTTAGTGTAAGCATCAGGGTCACTGATGATCTCAGTACATTTTTTACTTTGAAGTAATCCACTCTATTATGAATGAGACTTGAGCATAGTTTTTAGCAAGTGGAATCATTAGGCTGTCCAAGTGAGAACATCCATAATCATCTTAGAATATCCGTGTATTCTAAAGAGCCTTGTAGAAATACAGATCTGGTACTCGAGCTCTGGAGCTCGCACAACAAACAGCAAAAGGCGGCTAAATATAGACTTAGCCGTGGTATTAACTTAAACTAGGCGTCTCCTATTTATAGACAGCAAATCTGTACAGCTGTTTTGTAACCACGGGACGTTATGTGGCCCATCATAAGCGGAGTGTCACTCTGAAGTCACCCTTCTACAAAAAAAAAGGTCAGAACTAAAATCTGCAAGGGTTCTTCGCTTGTCTACTGGAAGGTAAACCTTAAAAAATATTTGCCAATCAGAAAGGGCTTTAAAGTAGAACCATTATTGGAAGCTAGGAAGTGATATCTATATAAAGAACATCTTGAAGGACCATTGATCAACCAGAAGAGGGAATTAAGGGAATTTTTTAAAACTTTCATGTAAATGTAAAATCAACGCTGACTAAGCATTACAGCGGAGTGTTTTTAAATATGAAATCCTCAACCCCCAGGATTTTTCTTTAATAAACCACCATCAAACCATGAGCTTAAACTAGTCTAAAGTGGCATGTAAGAAACAAAACACTCAGAGAGTGTCTTATAACAGCACTTTCGTAGTGTTTTTGTCTCCCTTATACCACAGCCACTGGCAAAAGATTTCATTTCAATTCATTAGAACATTTTTTTTTCTCTTTCTTAAAGTTAACAGGACAAAGAAACACAGCTTGTCATGGTACTGAGAAGCCATGAGAAGCCATAAAGAGTAAACTCCTCTGTCCTGAAGACTTTCCTGTGACTGCTGACACTGGAGACTCCTTCCATAAATGCTAACCTTACACCTTATTATCCTTACAGAAAACTTCGCAATCTCAACAACTCTCTGTTCTTCCTTTGGTAAATAACACAAATTTTAATCTGTTTATTATTATTCTTGTGTAAAAGGCCCTGGTGAATGAGCTGTTACTATAGAAACAATCACGTATCAGAATGAGCGCATTAATACAACCCTGTGACTTGTAGCTGAACCGCTGTCAGACCAATCAGAATCGCAAATTCAACAGCGCTGAGATAGAAACAAAGTTTAACTAATTCTGGATTTAAAGGGCATCTCGTGATTTACAGGATTAAAGGGCATCTCGTGTAACAGGTGGCTCTCTGACCGGTCACTGTTATGAAATGAGCAGCAGTTGGAGGATCAGCAGTCTTTCCTCTGCATTTCCTGGGCATGAAGGCCGGCGCGCAGAGCGGAAATAGACCGAGCTCTCCGCCGGGGTGTACAGCTGACATTACGCTGCTCACAGAAACATGACCCTGAGGGATCAGAACACACTCGAACGTCCTGCCAGAGCAAGCAGCTCCACTCACTTAGATTTGACACGAGGTGTGACCCAGTAGCAATTAACTAACTTGCCATCTACTAGAGGTTATGACGAGGTCTCTCAAGTCAGTAAAAAAAGGGTGCAGTACATATTTTTAGAAACTTCTACACAGAGAGCAATTTAAAAATATCTTTACATGCCCATATAAGGCAAGAAAAAAAAAAAACTTTGAGGCCAGTGTAGACACTATGCCAGCATGTCTCTTTAAATCAATTCAATTCAATTTTATTTATATAGCTCTTAACCATGGATATTGTCTCAAAGCAGCTTTACAGAAAACCGGATGTAGATTTAAGAAATCCGGATATAGATATTATCCTTAATGAGCAAGCCAGAACCTACAGTGGATAAGAAAAGCTCCCTGAGATGCCATGATGAATAAACTTTGAAAAGAACCAGGCTCGACTGATTATAAATCATTTCTCCTCTATAACTATAGAGTTAAGTCTGTTGAAAGGAACTTCAGTAGTAGCATCAGGGTCATTTCTGATTTCATTAGAGTGTTAACTTAAATCTACAGCATCAAAGCAACATTATCACATGTTCGATGATTGAGGCTTGAGTGTAAAATGTTTTTAGCAAGTTCATCCGTAGACATCTTTAGGCCATTCTTCACTTTCGAAAGAATAAAGAGATGAATTTTCTTGTCAGTTAAAATGGCAAGTCAGGAGGTGGGTGATATGACAAAAATAACATATTGAAAATCATGAGGACATTTGTTAAGTGTCTACAAAAACACACTGTATTTAAAAAAAAAAAAAGTATTAAATTATGTAAACATTTTAAATTTAGATCTCAAATGTGTTTCAAATCAGTTTGTAATTGTCATTAAAAATTAAAACGTAAAATAAAATAATAAAACCCAAGACTTTAAATGTGCATTAGGTTAGATTATGTCCCTAACAGTTAAGTAGATGCATTTGAGATATGAATAATTTTATTTTTACTTCTTGGGCCCACCCCTCCGTTCCCACCCATGCCCACGAAGCCCCGCCCCCAGGATCTACGGTGGCCAGTAGAGCAGAGTCTCTATAAAATCAGTTTTCCAAACGGGTTTTCTCAGCCACGTAATACACTTGTGCTGAGGCCATGGCTTCACCCTTCGTATTATATCATGTTTTACATATCCTCCAGTTTAACTGTATAAGTAAGACATTTTAAAAAACAACTGTTGCACCTTTAAGCTCATTATAGGGCTGATATTGTAGAGTGATATTTCACCATGATGCATTTCAAAGCAGTGAATCCACGAATATGTCAAGACAAAGTTATTTTTAAGCCTACAAACTTTTTTTTTTTTTTTTTTTAAATCTGCCCTCCGCTCTGAGACCAAGTGACTGCGTCCCTGTAAACACTCCAGGGACTAAATTCAGATATTCCCAAAGGCCGGTAAGGTTTTTTCATACACTGTTCTTCATACAAAGCTACAAACCTAGCTACAATATTCCAAGCTTTTCTTACAACAACAAAACAACCGATATTTCATATTACGACTAAATAAAATTCATACAGAATGTAAATTCAGCACATATTCACCGACTCTCCACTTCATCATCATAATTAAACTCTTGTGTTCTGTTCATTATTTATATGAATGTAAACATACTCTATGAGCCAGTAGAGTTTTAGCTATAAATCATTTAATAAACAAAAAGAAATTATTTTCACTCCTTGGTGAACAGTCAGCTCCAGAATTACTGGCACCATTAAGGAAAATAAATAAAAATGAACATATAAATCATAAACACAAAAAATGTTCTCATGTAAGGCAGTTTTGTCGAATGCTAACACTGGTTTCAATATTATTATTTAATGGCGTGTAACGTTCGGACGATTTGGACTGATGAGCTGGATACAATTGTGTGCTTCCTACTTTGTGGTAAATGTTGAAGAAGAACCACATACGGGTGCCTACAAGGTGTCTACAAACTTTTGGTCATATAGCGGACATCATTTTCAATTCAGACAACAGTTTTTTAACAAAGTCTTCAATAAATATGTCTTATTAAAAGAATCTTGAGTTTCTTGGACTTTTTGTGGAGCAGACCAAAATGTTTTAGTCAGGATAAGATCTAAGTTTAATTCACAATACTGAGGGAAATGCAAAGGTAAGCACTATGTCAAAATTCATTTAAAAAGAAAAGAAAGAAAAAAAGACAAAAATCTGAATCAAGTTAAAATTATTTAATTTATTTAAACGTAATAAATCTATTTAACTTCTATCTATTTAATTTAATTCTAAAATTCAGGTTTTAAATCAATGTTAAAATAACAATTCAAACTTTCTGACTTTTTAGAAATTAAATCTAATTCAAGTATTAAACAAGTTTTAAAAAAGTTTTAAAGTCCAAAAATGATTAAAAAAAAAAAAAAAAAAGTATAAAAATCTGCTTCAAAAGGCAAATGAGGACAAGAGGACGAGGCTCTCGGGGAAACATCAGAGATCTTGGATGCGATCAAACACGCTTTGAGCCAAGTTTCTCTAAAGTACAGCAGAACTGCCTCCACTACACAGCTGACATGTCGAGATGGATTGCAAAGGAAGTGTGCAAGTACAAACAGTGCTTTTAAAATCATAATGCAGTCTACAGCTGGACAGGCGTTAAAATGATACGCTGCTTATCACAGCGGCTTTCAAAGATTAAGATAGGAACTTATTACTAATATTAGCATTAAATAATATTAGTTCAGCTACTCATATTTGGCCTTCACTATCAAAAGTTCATTAACTACTGAAGCTACGATGTTGTCTTGCGATGTCATATCAAACTATACATACTGATTTTATAACAAATCAACTTTTTAAACAATTCCTGTTACCGTGTTGTTAGAAGAATATGGTATATACATTAGATTCTTAAAGGGGCTATATTATAAAAAACAGCTTTTTTGTATTATGGATGGTTTTAAACTCTAAGTTGCACAATCTCTAAGAAAATATAAACTCTGTACCTCACTTAAGATGTAATACGAATTCTACCTATTTTTACAAATCATTCAGAATCACAGACTCTTAATGTCAGAGAAACATCTACATACTAGCTCTGGACACTATGACAACATAATACCGATATTAAGATAATTCATATCACAGTACACTTTTTTGGAGATATTGCTCAAATCGCAATATGTTTTTACAGCATCCTATAATTACAAACTGACCAGAAGTAGCTGATTTGAAATTAAAGCTTTGTACTTGTAAAAAAAATAAAAATAAAAAAACTTGTAAATTCTGTAAAGTTGTAAAGTTCTGTTTTGATCTTTTTTTTTTTTTTTAATGAACAACTTTGGATCGATAAGATTGTACAACTGTAAACCTTTACATAATGTATTATTCTGAACTTTATTCCTCATTTTCAGAGTTGAATAATTTATTTGTAAGTAAGTATCAAACTCAGCTTTTCAGTCCTTTTTAACGCAACACTACTGTTTTGCTGTCAACTTACATATTATAATAGATATCATGTACTGTAGAAATGTCTTGCGCTACAAAAGTATCATGATGTGATATTTCTGTCATATTGTCCACTGTTGCTATATACTGTACTTTACTGTGATTAGCCTTTAGTTTATACAAAAAAAAAGTTGCACACATTTGTGCTGATTTAATACTAGCTAGCAAATGTAAAATTATGACAAACTGACAAGTTAAAAAAAAAAAAAAAAAAAAGTGTGAATGGAAAAAGGCAAATCAAATTAATGTCTTCAAATGGGTAAAGTCTGCTTTCAGAGATCCTTCACTTGATACTAAAATCTCTGAGCACTTCTCTCAGGGAGAAACAAGTAAAACTCAACATAAATGCATAGAAACAAGTGGAACTCGACATTAAGGTCAAGATGTTGAAGAAAATCAGTTTCAGTCAGTCGACCTTGCTGTGACCTTGACCCTGTGTGGATAGAGTTCAAAATGTAATCAGTTCATCTGCTGGTTTCAATGATAATTCCATATTTCTACAAACATTCAACCACTCGTTCTTGAGATATCGCACTAATGAGAATCTCGGGCAGACACACGGACGAGCCTGACGCGGAGGCGTAACAGCGTCGGTGTGAAGGAAGGAGTGATAACTGCTAATCAGAAAGCAGTAACTATATCATTAAAACGTCAAAATAGGTGTTTGAGATTTCTGTACAAGTCTCTTGGGATTGCAGGCACAAGTGTATAAAACTTAACCAAAAAAGTGTTTTGTAAATATTCTTATTTTACTTTTACAGGAAAAAACAAATGACTGACATTCTGTACTTGTCCAATTTCATCCAGTCAAATGCCCTCTAGAGGATATTGTCCCACCCCATTAAACACACTATTAGTGTCACTCTAGAGTAGCTGATAACTAACACTGAACATGAGTAGCCGCTTCTCACGCATTAATTTCCCTCCCAAACTAAATCACGTGTGTTGAAAAGACAGTTGGAGTTGACAGTCATTATTCCCTCTCGAAAATCTTGATCTCAGATCAAACTTGTAAGGCTGCTCTCCAAAATCATCACAAGCTGCTCAGTTATTTTACATGCAGTACCAATCCGAGACACGGTGATCTCGGAAAACCAAACATGACAAAATCTCAAAGGCCACTGATCAAGCCATTGATATGCCCCCTGACTTCCTGTTTCCTTTTTTCCCCATCTGATTTTCTGCCTAAATTAGTCTTGGCTACTTCCCACCCACTAGCTACCAATCTGGGAGGGCAATCACATGCTTCCTCCGAGTCACGTGACGCCAGCCAACCACATCTTTTCAATTTGCTGCTCCTGCTGAGTCACAGGGCAGCATAACACACATGAAGGAAAGTGCTATCCGCCCCCTTCTGCATACATGATTCACAAACACCTACGATTGGCTAGTGTTGCTGTGATTGACAGGATGCTTGTAGCATCGTCAGGATTCGAACTTGTGATTTCCAAACAATAGGGATTTTTTTTTTTTTTGGTGTGTGAAAATCTGTTATCGTATAGAATCAAATCATGGCCATTTCATCAGCACTTTTTTAGTTGAATTTCTGTCTGCTTAAAATAGACATTGGTGAAAACTTGTTGTTTGTGTGTGTGTGTGTGTGTGTGTGTGTGTGTGTGTGTGTGTGTTTGTGGGTCAGAGAGTGAGCGAGGCTGCTGTGGCACATGTCTTTACAAGCAACAGTGAATAATCAATCATTCAGCACACTTCTTTTCAGGTTTGGAACAACATGTTACTAAACAGCGATTTTAAGCAACAAGAATACGTTTGCTTGTACTGACATGAAACTTGGTCCTCCCGTCACTGTACATGCAAATATATCAGAGTAAGCTAACGCTACCTCACTGACCCCGAATCCTACGGCTCAAACATCTCCAATCTCTTGCAGCTCTCTCAGGATATTTCTCAGGCTTATACAAATATAGCCGAAGAGCAAAAACCATAATCTGGGACTTACATGAGTCAGCTAATGAATATTAATGAATATCAGAGATCTGCTTATGAATATTAATGAGTAGGCCTAATTTTCAGAGTAAGAATCACTTGAGATGTGTTTTATATAAATTTAAATATAATATTAAAATTCCTGCAGATACTAAAATATATAAAGGGGCAACACAAGATGCAGTTATACAAAAATAATGCAATAAAGGGTGTTGTGATGCAGCTCAATGCAATGCGGAGTATAACAGCACGGTCTAGAGTGTGTTATTCCACTTATACCACAGCGATCTACCAACGATTCCAATGTCTAAGTTATTAATGAACAGCAGGTTGTGCATTTTAACAGTGTGCAGTTAGATTTAATGCTGTGGAACATCCAAGAGACAAGTTAGTTCCTGTTTTCACTTAAGTTATAGCCGCGATAAACAGTTGTTCCCTCATCAGCCTCTCTCACTCTCCCTCACTCTCCCTCTCTAAAAATGCAGTTTGTCATTTTACTGAGAAATCCGAAAGTGTAAACTCCTGTCCTGAAGACTTTCCCGTGCTGGGAAACTTTCCAAAGCACTGTGACTGTTACAAAGTTAAATAAATGTCTCTTAACAAAAAAATTTCACCACATCAACGATTGTAAGTTTTACCTTGTTAAACATCTTCGATTACGCAGAGAGCCCGCTGCACAAGTCCCTGTGAATGAGCTGTTATTACAGAAACAATAAAATATGGTACTGTGCAAAAGTCTTAGGCACATGCAAAGAAATGCAGTAGAGCAAAGATGCCTTCAAAAATCATGAAATTAAATGTTTCTATATTTTAAAAAAATACTATAAAGAGCAGTAAACAGTAAATATTGAAACAAAATCAATATTTGGTGTGACCTTTCGTTTTAAAAAAAAATTAGTCTCAGGAACAATTTGTGCAGTTTTATAAGGAAATGAGCTGTAAGTGTTACTGAGCATCTTGCAGAAGCAGCCACAGTTCTTCTGGAGACTTTGACTGTCGACTCGCTTCTTATTTTTGCAGCGAAACCCAGCAGCCTTCATTATGTTTTTATCTGAAAAGTGTCTCTTATGTAATCTGCTGCTTTCTTTACTGACATACAAACATTTTTGTGTAACATTTAATTTTGTGATGGAAAACTAATGTTTGGAATCTAAAATGTTTTTGTACTGACTAGATAATGTAGAAGTCAGAAAATAAAAATCTATAACAAAGTTTGTACTAAACAAAAAAATAGGGTGCCTAAGACTTTTACACAGTACTGTATTCGAACGAGCGGATTAATATAAACCTATATAATAAAATATTAATATAAACATATAATATCAAATATAAATCGTTCATGTTACAGCTGGAACTACTGTCCGAGCTGCTGATATACAAAATACTTTCTGACCAATCAGATTCGAGAATTCAACTGTGCTGTGGTATAAAGAATCCTTAACTACTTGGTATGAAGCTTAAACTATGAGAAAGTAAAAGGAATATAAAACGAACTGAACTACATCTAGGGTTTCAACAAATAATCAAACAAAATCGATAATTGTTGATAACAGTTTAAACAGTCCATCCTGCATCAACAATTATTCATCTCATACAAAAATGAATTCAGCCTTTATTCTGAATTTGTTTGGTTGGCTTGAAACCATTGGGAAAACTAATCCACATGAACTTCACATAATGTAAGACTAAAAATAAACGAATTTAAAAACCGTATAATTGTTGATATGTTGAAGCTTTCTGTAAGGAGATGATTACTTAGCGTCTACGGAAGGAGTCTCCAGTGCCTGCGCTTTGTAACAGTACATTTTCTGCTAAGAGAAGGTCTTCAGGATGAAGGAGTTATGGTTTGTGGTTTCTCAGTAAAATGACTTTGTTTCCAGTCTTATTATCATAAATAGAAAGGGGAAAAAAAGGGATGGTGAGGAAATGACTGGAATGATAACAGGAACTAAGTTGTTTTGTGGACATTCCACAATAGTAAATGATAACCATAAATAGATAAAAAGTGTCTCATTCATAAATACATATAAAAAAAAAAACATGTGGAATGTAGCAGGATTATTTTCCAAGAATGTACTGCTCCTGGAAAATAATCAACTTTAGGGTGGGAACATCCCAGTAACATTGCACAGTTTATCATTTTAATATAACCACACAAGACAGAGTGTTGTATTAGTAAAACTTGGTGTTAAATTTTTGCTATATTAATTTAGTTAATATTAGTTTAATCTGTTAAAGTCAATACTCTCCCTTAAGGAGAGTATAACGTTAATTACATCATGATGTTTTAATTTTAATACCAGAGAATGACCTTTTTTTTTTTTTTTTTTTTTTTTTTTTTACACCTTTGTCCTCATTTCCCTTTTAAAATTGAATTTTCAGTTCAAATCTATTTAAATAATTGTCCTTGCTGGTAACGTTAATTATCCAAATCTGGCTCTTTTGTACTCCCCTAGTCCTGCTATCGTACCTGACAGTTATCTGTACTGAACCATGTCACCAAGTTAAAAGTTTAAACTTTAACACTCTTAAGCAGGTGCTTTACAAGGCCAGTAAATCACAAACTCAGTCTATATAGCCAATGATGTGGTTTTAATGAGTGAGTGAACAGGGACCCGGCGATAGACACCTCGACCGGGTCTGATGTCGTAATATCACTCAGCATCTGGGCTCTGTTCCAGCTGTTTCTGATGAAAAACCCTACAGCAATCTGGACTTCAGCCATGATACTTCAGTCACTGACGCTCCTCAGATATATTCTGCTCTTACGGTAATACGGGAAGAAGACATCATCGAGGCCGTGAGTCATTTCTCGAGAGGTTTTGATAGCTTGTGTGTTTAATCTTGTTGCGAAATAAAAGGAAATGGACTGAGTAATGATAAATGGTGGGTGTCACTGCATTTGAAGTAGAATTTAGGTTGTGTGTAACCAGCAATCGCATAAAAAAAGATGCGATGATTAGGTTAAATTTAGGTTCAATTTATTTTTGGGTTAGGTCAAGCTCGTTGTCTAAATATAAATATAAAAGCCACAGTAATGAGCTCCATACTACAGTTGATATAAAATCAGATATAAAGGCCCAAAACCTAAACAATGCAATCAATCAATCAATCAATCAATCCATACTGCCACTTGTCATTGTCCATCATTCACTGTATTATGTTTAGGTGCACAGGTTCACATACATTATTATAAAAATGCCAATAAGTATGCAATTAAAAAAAAAAATATAATTTGTGTAACTAAGCTCATACAATAATAAAAAGAAAAATCAGAGTACGGAGTAACACACTGTGCGGTGCACTTATAAGAAAATAATCAGTGATGTGGTGTGATGAAGCGGAATCACTGTTAGGACTGTTAAGTTGATTATTTTCCTCTAACAACACATCTAAAAGTGTTTTACTCCTCTTACACCACAGCAATTTGCCAAAAATTATAATTTTTACATTTATTAAAGAATGACACTGCATACTTTTTATCTGTTGTACATTATAGTAGCTATAAACAGTCGTTCCCTCACCAGCCTCTCTTTTTTCTCTCTTGAGAGAGAAGAAAAAAAAAAAAACAAAAAAAAAAAACATACAGCTTGTCATGTTAACAAGGAAGACACCACTGAGCATAAAAACTGTCTTGAAGACTTTCCTGTGGTGGAAAACTTACTGATTGTTACAAAAGGCGGTGATTCAGCTGCCGGTGAGCATGTTAAACAATCTGAGATAGAAGAAGTCTTTATAAGTCACATATACATTACAGCACAGTGAAATTCTGTTCTTCGCATATCCCAGCTTGAAGCTGGGGTCAGTGCACAGGGTCAGCTGTGAAAGCAGAGAGGGTTCAGGGCCTTGCTCAAGGGCCCAACAGTGGCAGCTTGGTGGTGATGGGGCTTGAATGACATTGAAACAAACAGATGATTGACCGGAATGAGCAATTCACTACACTGCAAAAACAAAACGTCTAGCTTTCAGGATAAACTTAACACAGAGTAAGTAAGTAAGTAAGTGTAACCTAACCATGATGCCTTGCCCCTGCTGTATTTGACAAACTGCCATGATCTCAGTGAAGGCAGTGTGCTTAATGGAGAATGTGCATCCCGTCTATTCTCAGCATGGCTACATTTAGAGGCTGAACAACTTCTAAATCAGACTACAGCTCCACTCACTCCAACGTACAGTGTTTTCTGATCGACACAAACTCTTTCAGGTGCAGAATCCAAGCTGTGTAGAGCAGAGGTTCCCAAACATGGGGTCGCTTGCAAGAGAAAAAATACAAAATCTCCTCTTTTGTTTCATTCAATTATTTTACAAATTAATATTAGAAATACCAGATTTTGTGTGTTAATATTTTGAATGTCACTGGGAGTCATTGAGACAAGCCATATTTAAATGAATAAGGTACATGTTACTTTAATCTTTTCGCTATCCTGACACGCTGCACTAGCATAGTTCAGAAATAAAATACCTCCGTTAAACAAACTATTACAGTTAGTGTTTGAATTTTAAAAATCTCTCCTGTAGCCTTTACACCTACCGAAAGGTTTGCTTTGCATAACCGCCTTCTGGATTTTTTAGATATCTAGTGAATCCCGTTGAACATAAGGTCAGAGTTTTCGATTTGACACACAGCTCATGACAAAAATCACAACAATGGCGGAAAATGTTGAAGAGAGACAGAGCTGGTCAGTGTGTTTAACATCGCTGTGCTTAAAATCATTAAACATTTTACACAGTTCAACTTGGAAACCTGACAGACAGGGATGTTTTAGCTCTGACAGGCCGTCTAGTTGATTACACTCTTAAATCTTCTGGTTGTACCAAAGATATGCAGCGAGTGTATGAACAATGCCACTCGCAGGGCCACTGATTCAAATATCAACCACCCCGGCATGGATTATTTTCCTATAACAACACAACACTTCCCACTAGACTGGTACGTCAGGGCAAGGAATATTCCTTTGGGTTTTAGTCATTCATATTATACATGTTACTGATATATAATAAAATGTAAAATGTATTAAGAACAGTAGTTGCATATTACAAATGTGGAATTTGTAAAGAAAACGTGGGGTGATGAAGGCTTGGGGTCACAGAAAATGTATTATGTCTATTAGGTTCCTTTTCTCAAAAAGGTCTGGAACCCGAGTGTAAACAATATTCACATTTCTACCAAATGGTAAAAAGAGAACGGCTGACATACCGTTGTCGAGTTGTTGGGGCTCTGTGCTAACTTGACTGAGCTTGTCGGCTCGACAGTCCCCGAGCAAACATAAGCAGACGATCCACAAAGCTGCCAGTTTGCTGAAATCCATAGCGAGACTTCTGGCTCGATCTGCGGAGGAGGAATGGTTAGACCGGATTAAATTTAAATGCCATTTCTGCCAAACCACGTTGTCGGACAGTTGTTCTGGCATAAAACTGACTGACATTTTGCTACAAAAGTTCACTTCGCTACCAGACCGATTCAAGCTGGCTTCAACTGAACTAACCTCTCATTACTGAATGCGCCAAGTAAAGGAAAATAATCAGTGATGGGATGGTGTCAAGAGGTGGAGTTAAATATTTTAATTAAATTTTGCATCAAATTCTTTATTTACGAAAGAATGTGTACTTTTTTTTATCCATTTATAGATACATTTAATGCTGTGGAAGGTCTTAAATGATTGTCAGAGATGCTGTTGTAGAAAAGCAATCTTCTGAAAGCAGAGGAAGGAAACCTTGGTTTTATCCACCATGATCTTATTGGTTTACCAGAAGATTACAGACAAATGTGATTAGTACGATAAATCGTGTAGAATCTGAATAAAGACTAGGCTTGTGAGATCGTGTGTAATATGCCATCGTCCTACAGAGTCCTCTAACTATCGCCGATTGATGAGAGTATCGCCTGTGGCTTTGTGGGGGGACAAGAAGGAGGTGTGACCAGAGACGCGTGTCGTGTACACGGTACATCGTTACAGCGGAAAAATAATGGTTACAAGTCAGTTGTAGCTGTAATTGCTATTATTAGCAATCAGCCACGTTTTTAAAGCTTAAATAAGCTTAATTTAAAGGTCACAACACCTGAAGTCGTGACTATAAATAAGCACAAGGAGTCATTAGCTGTAACTAAGTTTTACAAAAAAAAATTTATGAAATTATCTAATCTACATGAGCACGTGCTTGTGGCGAACACGTATAGCGATGTTGCCCTGATAAACAACACGCCGTTTCATTTTTTTATTTAAATCTTTAAAGGATGTTTTGTTGCTCTGCTCTGAAGTCAGATAGCAGGTTATTAGGGTTTGTATAAGATTCAAAATAGGGGAAAAGGAAACACATTTGCATGATATGACATGATTTATTTTTGTTGATCTTAAAGCTGCAGACACATTTAATACGTCCAACCTGATAGGCATTGCGTTGGGTGGAATCTGTTGGAGATTCCCGAAACTATCGTCAATCGTCCCAAGCCTTCTAAAGACATGAGCTAACAAGAAAAAATGTCCACTTTGAGTTCAGGTTTATTTAAAGTTACACTTAAAAATCCCAACTCTGTTGACGGTGTGAATATATATGGCAGTATTTGTAAAAATCTATTAATCGAACTCGTCTATATTTACTCTCCAACAGACGTCAATTGGGTTTTCAATTTTACTTAAACCCTATTCAGCTTGTCCAAGGTGTGTTTTTCTTTATAATGTAATGAGTTCGTTAGAAAATTGGGCAACTATTATGCTGAGGTCAGGTATTTTGTTCCTGCTTGTTGTGTTGGTAAAAGGAACAGTGTGTAATTGCTAAATAAATAGCATTTTTAAATATTTAATATGCTGAGTATGTTATTCCACGATAGTGGTATCAATAAACTACTTTACATTTAGATATAAGAGTGTTACATCTTTTAATGTTTGGACCCTAAGTTGGTTATTTTTCTCTGACAAAATGTTCCAAAAACATTTTATTCCTCTCATACCACAGCAATACGCTGATTTAGTTATTAAAGTACAACATGTACATTTTATCCGTTTATAGTTACGTTTAATGGTGTGGAAGATCTGGAACTACTGTTAAGACTGTTGTTATAGGAAATTAATCAACATCTTTTAATCGGAATCATATCACGTCATTTAGGGCCTCGGTATAAAAAAGAAAATCAAGATTTCGAGAAAAAAGTCGCAAAATTTCAAGAATAAAGTCACAATACTTCGAGAATAAAGTCGTAACATTTAAAGAAAAAAAAAG
The DNA here is from genome assembly GCF_027358585.1 of Pangasianodon hypophthalmus. Classification (NCBI taxonomy): domain Eukaryota; kingdom Metazoa; phylum Chordata; class Actinopteri; order Siluriformes; family Pangasiidae; genus Pangasianodon; species Pangasianodon hypophthalmus. The sequence continues at coordinate 22,409,315 of NC_069723.1, read as the reverse complement.
TCAGAATATTTCGAGAATAAAGTCGGAATATTTCGAGAATAAAGCCAGAATATTTCGAGAATAAAGTTGTAATAAAATCGTGATCATATCATAAATATCGTGATATGATATTTTTGTCAAATCGCCTACCTCTTCGTAAAACTGAAGTAATTACAAATTTTCTTCCCCCCAGAAACAATGTGATAGCAAAATTCTGCACTCAACTTTATATTTATAGAAAATATTTTCTCCCTCAAACAACTCTTAATTATTATTATTATTATTTTAATGCTTATGTAACATTATACCGCATATCCACCTGTGAGGTGATTAGGTGGCAAGCTAGCAAGGTTAGCTTAGCTATCTGTGCTGCTATTCCTTCAGTTCAAAGCTACTAATTCCTTCGGTGTCATTAGATAAACTTTGCGTCTTCTTTCTTTAAAAAAATATATTACACATAAATGACAAGTCTTTTAGTTTATTGAGGTTTAATGATAAACATTGAAAACATTCAGAAACAAAAGCAAGGTATCACTCAGTGACATATCACGACATTTAACGTTAAGCTAGCCATGCTAGTAGAAAAACGCCATGACACGACGTTGTGTTGCCAGATTGTGCGACTTTTATATTCTGCGTGCACAATTTAAATCAAGTTGGATTGATTATAAATTTTCGTAAATGAATTGTAATGTAATAGAGTTGCATTCTTGCACGATTTAGTGTGAAATTTATACATTTTAAACTGTGACTAGGATTTGTTTAAATCGCTTTAAACCGTGACAAGGAGGAATTTACTGCATTCAATCTGGCAACCCTGACCTTCACGAGCTAGCTCGCGATTTTAGCACCAACCGTCATTTTTGTTTAAAATAACTGACAGTTAGTGAGTATACAGTAAATATTCATAGCAAGAAAAGCTAACAGATTAAAATGGATAAAATTACGCAGGTAGGCAGGTCGTATTAAAAACCGTGTCTTTTACGTTAACAAAGAGAAAAGAGTGACACTTTTAGAAGAAATTGATAGTATTTGTATTAAAAAAATGTACAATAATAATAATAATAATGTGTGATACCTCAGATTTGCGTCGACTTCTTGAGATGTAAAAAATTCACAGGATCCTTTATGTCCTATTCCAGCTCCAGGGAGAGTCCTGACCGCAGCTCTCCATTGAGACACCCTGCAAACACAGCTGACAGCCTGGACGCTTGTTAGAGTCACTAGAACCAGTCCTCCTGGTTGTTTAATTCAGAAATAAGAGATAAGATCAGCTCGTCGCTTGGTACAGCTCAGTGTAGTGGAGTGAGCTGTCTGTGCTCAGCTCAGCTCGACCTGCATTGCAATGGATCAGTACGGAGTGCCTGTACACCAGCCAACAGACGGCTGCTGGGAAAAGCTTCTCACCAGCTAAACTCAGGAAATTACAAGACAGACTTGTGCTAATCCTTTTAATAAATCCCTCAGATATCCAAATTTCAGCGTGCACTGAAAGACAGGCTGTGTATCTGTCCTGTTTCCCCCTCACACTCGCCCCCGCTTCCTCACTCCTCACTAGCACGCTTTTTTGAAAGACTGCAGACAGGGTTGCCAGATCTTTTATTACAAAATACTCAAATTAAACCATAAAAACGTATCCTTACACCCTAAAAAATGTCATATTCAATTATTAATTATATATATTACACAATAAATAATGTAGTGCGCTTTAAATGCTCAAGAAATTAGCAATAAAAGGCAAGAAACCGTTAGTCATTAATAGTGGTGTGCGGTTCGCGAACGAGTCGCTCCCTGAGTCGGCTCATCGAGTCGGCTCTTTCATTCGGTTCATCGAGTCGGCTCTTTCATTCGGTTCATCGAGTCGGCCCTTGTAGGTGAATCAAAGCCGACTCACATACTGTATATGAACAATAGCATTACCTTACATCCACAGCAGCAAGTGACAGGAAAACTGTTCATTTTCTAAGTATGTTAAAGAAACAGTGTCCAAAAGCATCAGCCCAACAAGTGACGTCTGAACTCAGATTTTCTCAAACCTTTGCAAATTAGTCTCCAATGATTCATCGGCCCCAACCTATGGCACCAGTGGCCAATGGATAAGTCACTGGCCTCCTAAACCAGCAATTATGGGTTTAAGTCCCATCTGGGGTGAAGAGTTAGCAGCGTGGAACAGCAGAAGCGGGCTGGGCTCATAACCCAAAGGTCAATGGATCAAAACCAAACCTATGGCACATGCGGCCCAACGTTCCTTCAGTTTCCCATTCGCGACTTTGACTATTGCCTGCTATTCGTTTGCATTTGCAGTTTGGCAGGTGCCAAAATGGAATAAAAACATATAACCGTGGTTTCATCTCATCCTTTCATTTCCATTAAATGTGTATAGTAACATTGTGTAGAAAAACACCACTTCCTTAGAAGGAAGTAGCAGAAAACGCTGTGGATAGATTGCTTTGCTAATCTGCCAGCGAAGCTAGTACGAACAACCAATTTCCACACTGATTAGATTTAATTTGATTGGATTTAATTTGTGTTAGCTTTAGAAGTTAGCTTAAGAAGTATAGAAGCTACTACTGTGTAAAAAAAACACACTAGACAGGCCACGCTCACTAGCGGCAACAATAGCAGTGGCTACACATCCACAAGAGACAAACCATTAACGACACAATTAGCGACTTTTCTACTGCTAGTGTAAATGTAGGGTAATAGTTATGTGTCATTCATAAATGAGTTCATAAACTCTTTGAATCTAGATATATATAAGCCTTTTTTTTTTAGTCTTGTAGTGTAATCTACTCAAAATGTTTCACTTTTCAACATCTGCTGGAGTCTGTGTGTGTGTTTGGGGTCTGTTGCATTGCCGCATGCTAAAGATGTACTGTATGTGTTTGAGTATATTAGTAGATGGAAATTAATTTATTCACCTTCAGTAAGTGCTTTATCCTGGTCAGAATCATGGCGGATCTGGGGTCTATCCCAGGTGCACTGTTCTTGAGGCAGGAACAGGGCAACATGAACACATCTAGGGGCAGTGATCGTGACCAGTCCATCTACTGGCATGTTTTTGGGAGGTGTGAGGAAACTAGAGAACCCGAAGGAAACCAGCACGGACACGGGGAGAAGACGCCAAACTCCACACGGGCAACAAGGATCCTGCAGCTGTGAGCTGGTTAGCGCTACCCGCTTCACTACACTCCTGACCAGGATGGAAATGAATCTTCTTAATGAAGCACAGACACAACAGCACAATAACACAGTCATATTCATCAGCCATGTTTGTAGTGCCTTGTAATCTTATTCAGCAATTACTTTAATACAAATAATGTCATTTTGTTGATTAAAGCTTGTCATTATAAGTTGATGAAACAATTTTAGCCTCTGTCAGGCAAAGAAGAACAATCATTTGAGAAAAAAATATATTGCAAACTTTTAATGGGGAAAAAAAAAAGGTATTGATCTGTTTGGGAGCTGAAAGAGTCGACTCCATTGGTGAGCTGAGTCAAATAAACTGACTCACTGAAAAGATTCAGATTTCCAATCACTGCTCATTAAACTCGATGAATATGCAAACTGCAAACACCCTCGTGTCCTCCTTCCATCCTAAACATCATAACATCATCAATGCTTGCTGCTTGTTCAAGCTTGTTCATTATTTATAAGAAAATCCTTTAGTGCATGCGATTTTCATTCATCTTAATCATAACCAGAGTACACATGTTTACTGTTTACATTAAGAAAAATGCTCACTTATTTCATTTGAAGAAGAAATAATTGATAGAATTAATGTACATAAACACCTAACATCAAACCTGCTGAAAAAAAAGGAGTAAAAGAAGTTAAAAATTGACACAATTATGCGTGTAATCTGTGGATCTGGCAACACTGACTGCAGTGAACGCTGTTATTCTATTCCCACCTGTATTCCAACAAATCCCGCCTCCTGCCTGTGATTGGCTAGTAACACTCGCTCTCTGCATCACGATTGGCTAGTCCTTTGTACTATCGCTGTCTAATTGGCAGACTGCTGATAAGTATGACGCGCTAACGCGAACCTCAGTGCGGAATAAGGGTGTTAAAAGAAAACTCCTGCACATCGTGTGTTGGACTGCAGAGGGAGTTTCAGTGTAAAAGCTGCCACACTGCCACCTAGTGTACAGGTGCTAAAATTACAACAGCTTTTTAAATACCTGCAAATGTTTCCTGATAAAGCATAATGAAGAAATACATTTTACTCAGTCACAGCTTTACTCAGTATGTACTTGGATAACATGGATCAGTCATGTACAATGTCCTGTAAATAACCAATATTTACCATTAGCTAGAATTTGTCTAGCATATTTAGGATACTTACTGCTTCTCTAACCTGCCATTAGCAAAGAAAACCGCCTTAAGTGGTTAAATTAAAGCCAGTTAATGTTAACAAATGTAAACAAGACAGCTCATTTTATATTTACACTTTACAGAGGTAGGGCCAGGGCGCTTATCCAGGGCGCTTATCCTCCAGTTCCACACTGCAGTCGTGTGGATTATCCCTCTTCAGACGCACACTGATAGCTACAGCGCTAACTATATTGTGTAGCATGAGAAGGCCACAGCAGATGACGAGTTGACGTGATTATTGATAGTTTCTTCCTACACTGATAACTTCAGTAAGATACTTTATCCTGAAATATAAATAAACTGTGCAGGATCTCAATGATATAGCGTAGAGCCATTGGCTGGATGAGAGCAGAAGAGACCTTCGAGGTTTGTACTTTGAAGGTCTAAACAAAAATGTAAAGAGTAAAAAGTAACTTTTTTAAGGAGATGTAATCAACAAATGTAAATAACACTTAAGTAAAGTATAAATACCCCAAAATAACAATTTAGTATAGTAACAAAGTACAGTTCCTCAAGTATTTTCAACTCTTCCATATAGCATGTCATACATTTAACTTTTCAATAGTCAATAACTCAGATATTGTTAAAGATATTGCCTTATATTATGAAAACATGAAAAAAATGATGCTTGTCTTGAATGTGTGTAATATTTTATGTCAAATATTATAATCACAAACAAAGCTTGAATAACTCCTTAAAGAAATAGATCACATAATTAATTTATATAAATAATTAAATATAAAAAACAAACAAACAAAAAAAACGCTTAATATTAAAAAGATATGAAAATGTGCTTCCTGTTTTTTCCCCAATGGCTTCCATTTTGTATGCAAATGATCACTGTATGTTATACTGTATGTTCATTATGTTCAGTTACTGTATGTTTATTATGTTTCAGTCTTCACAGGGCACCATGCACACACAATCACACACTCATTCACACCCAGGGGCAATTTATCATAGCCAGTCCACCTAGTGGCCTGTTTTGGGAAGTGGAAGGAAGCTGGAGGATCAAGAGGAAACCCTCTCGAACAACAGGGAGAACACATGAAACACCACGCAGACAGCAACCTGAGCTCAGGATTGAACCCAGGACCTATTATTATTATTATTACTATTATTATTGTTATTATTATTATTACAGCATTGCCGCCTTGCATCCTGAGCTCGGTTACTGTCTGTGTGGAGTTTCTGTGCATGTTCTCCCCGTGTTCTCATGGATTTCCTGTGGATTCACTGGGTTCCTCCCACTCTCCGAAAGCATGCAGGTAAACTGACTGGCTATACTAAATTGTCCCTAAGTGTAATGAATGTGTGTGTGTGTGTGTGTGTGTGTGTGTGTGTGTGCATAGTGTTCTGCGATAGACTGGCAATCCATCTAGGCTGAATTCTCCTGCATTACACCCAGACCGACCCTGATCAGGGTAATACTCTTATTGAAAATGAATGAATGAATGAATGGATTACTTTTATTTAAAAAAAGAAAACTAAGCCTAATAAGAGAAAAGAAAATAAGTGCCACGGTGAAGTTTTCTGAAAGGACACATTTATGGAAGGAGTCTCCAATGTCAGTGCTTTGTAACAGTCAGAGATAAAGCTGTGCCTAAGTTTTTCATCTTCAGGACAGAGGAGTTTACACTTGTAGTTTCTCGGTGACATGACAGGCTGTTTTTTTTTTTTTCAAGAGAGCGAGAGAGAGACACTGGTGAGAGAAAGACAGTGTATTGCTGCTGTAATATAACAGAAACTAACTTTTTCATGAACGTTCCACAACATGATATGTAACTATATATAAATGAGTCATTCTTTTCAAAATGGCAGAAGGGGAATAACAGCAGTCCTCACTCTCCTCACTATCAGCATTTCTCACTCTCATTATCACACACCTTTCCTATTAGATTCACTGTAGTTACTCAATAATGTACTTTCCATAAGGAATAAATCACTCCGTCTCATGCTGTTATAGGAAAATAATCAACATTGGGGTGGTTTGATGACAGACCTCCTGCTACCACCCAAAGCTGATAAGTTTCCTATAATAGCATGTCTCAGAGTAATTCATTCGTTACTTAAAGCACATTATTCAGTATCTACAGTGAATGTAATAGGGAAGGTGTGTGTTAATGAGAGTGAGGACTCATTACAGGGTTAAAAGGAACGTGTATGACATTTTTAAGCACAACTTCTTCATTTTTCTTCTGTATATCTTATCTTATCTTTGCTGAAATATGTACAGGATGTGTACTAATAGCCTGAATATGACACAACAAATCAACTGGTACAGTACCCATCGCACTTGTACATGCTTTCACCCAGAATAGCTGAGCTCTTGCATTGATTCTCTGTGAGCTCTTTTAAACAGCAACACACACAAATCCTTTGTGTTCTTTACCAACAAAGTACACATTCTTCTTCCTCACCCTATAAACATGTACACTAAAGTGCTCTACAGAAATCTCACACTGTCTACAGTGTTTTATTGGCTAATTATTTTGCCCTAGTTATCTTTACACTAGTTATTTTGCAATCCTGTTACGCACATTAGGAGACTCAAAAAAAGCTCCTTGTGCGACAGACTGCTTCCTCAAAATGACTGTGTTACTCAGGCACCGCAATGTTTCTGTTTAGAAGACACAAGTGAATGTAGCTGACATGGCTGTATAGTGGTGTGGGTGTGAAGGACGACTTTAATGTTTGAGGATTAAATTCTGCACAGATAAAGCAGAGTACGCCATAGAGACAGGATCACCTTGCTCTGGGTATGTTAAAGCTCTCAACCATTAAATTTTAATATATATTTTTTAATTTTAGTTTCACATAGAGCTGAGACAAGACAATATCAGGACCTGGGTGGGAGGAAAAAGTTACTTTTAAGTTACAATTTATTACAGAAATATACTTTTTTTATAGTCACTTATAAAAATGTATGTTTTATGCTTTTGTGTCTAGTAAACGTTTTGTTGGATGTTTCCTCTTTTCAATGCTTGTGTACTATATGAATAGGCAAAAGTTATTTTTCAAATGTGTGTCAGTCTGCTAAAACCCGTCATGTGTCAGTGTGGTTGAGCAGTTTTCAGCCTGTTCAGTTGTCAAACTATTTCCACTAAAACGATGTGGAAATGTTTTTGTTTACTTGTTTAAAATGTTTTTCTTTTTAAATTTCATAGACGCTATCTTCCTTATGCATCTACAGTTACGTTTCCTGAAGTGTTGTGTAAGACGCCAGTTTAACAAACACTGAGCTACAAACAGTCAGTCTGCCTAGAGATGACTAAAACCTCACTTGCAGATTTCCTCACACAGTGAACATCACACTTTCATCAAGTGGTTGGATGGTTATGTGCCTTGGTGAAACGGATACAAGTCTAATCATGTCAGTTTGTAGTCAGTTTCCGCCCATCAAAATGTCTGCGATGCTCCTGCGCCATGACATCATCAAAACAGAGAAGAGCACTTACACATTCCGTACGTACGACAGCGGACAAAGCGTTAAAATGTTTAAATGACCTAACTTAACTACATTATATTATAAAAGAATTATTTCAGTATAGATGTAAGATCATTTGAAATGCCATGAGTGGCTTTTAACTCAGCACAAGATTAATTTAAAAGTTTGTAATTATTGGCAAATTGCTGTGATCTAAGAGGAATAAAACACTTCAGGCTGTTCTGTTATGGGAAAATATTCTGATTCAAGGTGGTATTGGTTTGACCACATTGTCACTGGTTTTATTCTTTACTTCGTATTAGTTTTTAAATCCTTCATGGCAGCACCTTCCTACATCTCTGAATGCCAAAAAAACAATGTCTTGGAGATCATCTCCTGCTAGCCTTCTCCATATTCCATGTGTGAAACTTAAAACGAGTGATGTGGCAGTGTTGCTTTTATACACCGAAGATCTGGAACACGTTACCATTAAACATCCTTTAGTCTCCATCTCTCACTGATGTAAAAACAAAAAACATATTTTTCATTAGCATTTATTATTTACTGGCACATTACTTTTAATATATTTAATTACAGTAGTTTTAGTCACTTCTTACTTTTTATTATGCTTATGTATATTTTATATTGATATGATGTTCTTCTTTCTGTCACTACTACTACTAGTATTATTATTATTATTATTATTATTATTATTATTATTATTATTATTATTTGCCTATTTTGAGCTGCATTTTAAATGCATGAAGAGCACCATATAAACAAAGTGTATTTATTTATTTAGATTAATTAACTGATTGACTGATTACTGACTGAGACTTAACATTTTTGCTATGAGCATACAATTTCCTGTAACTTATGAACCCTGAACCTCAAACTATGAACTATTAACGCTGGTTTTAATAGTTGACATGCTATCAATAAAAGTACGCCTTTTTCAGGTGTCTGAAGAAGAGGGACCAAAATGCAAAGCATCAAGTGTGTGGTGGTTGGAGATGGAGCTGTCGGAAAGACCTGCCTTCTAATCTCCTACACCACCAACGCCTTTCCCAAGGAGTATGTCCCTACAGTGTTTGACAATTACAGCGCAGAGATCACAGTGCAGTCCAAACCCATCAGTCTTAATCTATGGGATACGGCCGGACAGGAAGCGTACGACCGTCTGCGCACCATATCTTATCCCCAGACCAACGTCTTTATCATCTGCTTCTCCATCTCCAGCATGACCTCTTTTGAGAATATCAAGCTGAAGTGGTATCCCGAGGTATCAAAACACTGCCCCAATGTACCCATCCTTCTAGTAGGAACCAAAAAAGACCACAGACACGATCCGGAAATATTGCAAAAACTAAAGGAACAGAAACTGACTCCTGTCACTGAGCAGCAGGGAAAGGTTTTGGCTCGAGAAATCAGGGCTGTCAAGTACCTCGAGTGCTCAGCTCTCAACCAAGAAGGGGTGAAGGAAGTATTCGAAGAGGCTGTGAATGCCTACCTGAACCCAAAGCCTGAGCGTAAAAAGATCTGTGTATTTTTATAAAATCATTTTACTGAAGATGTTTTTTTTTTCAAACATTATTGTATAAAAAACCCCTAAGGACTCAGTTATGAGCCTCTCTGAAGCATGGACCCCAATAATTCTGGATCTGACAGTTCCTCAACCTCAGCTGCGTCTCTCCAGTTCATACGAGATATGTGCATGGGACTTTTTTTTTTTTTTAATCTTGCTCATGCAGTCATTATTTTTGTTTATTCCTACCTGCAACATTTTCTAACAAATTTTGTTGGTTTTATTCCCCAAAACTAGTAGCCTAATGCAAACCACCACAACCCTGAACAGGCAGTTACTAAGGATGCTGCAAATGCAAATGTTTTTGTCCCACAAGCTTTGATATCTGACCAAATCACCCATATCTCCCACTTGTGCAACAATTTTTGTTGAGTACTGTGGAATTCCAGTCTTGATGCACTCCTCTATTCTCAGACGCCCTGTGATTTCTGGCAAGCTTTCTAAAAAAATATTACGACTGTCCTATGACCACGTCTCATGATTTGTAATGAAACGCACATATAATTAGTCACTGCTGATTTTTGTATTTTGATGCTGAATCACTGGCATAATGGATGTGAACAGTCTGTTAGTCATCAGTTGTGGTGGTGTTGGAGTGTCCAGTATTCTGTTAGTGAGACTTACATCAGCAATTAAAAAAAAAAAACACCCTGGCCTTTAATTTCAGGCAGCAATAGTGTATAGTTGAATGAGATTTCACTCAATCTGCAGCATTTGATCCAGAGATTCTGTGATATTTATGATTACGTGAGTAATATGTGCTCACCTGAAAAGCCTGTGAAAGTCCATTCCAACATCTCCCAGATGAAGAGTATTTGATCAAATATGAAAAAATCCCACGTGAAAAAACATGTATCGTGTGTAAAAAAAATCACATGTGAAAAATGTGTGAAACAACATGTAAATTTATATATATATTTTTCAAGATCACCAAAATCTTTTTAATGCCACAGTCTGCACATGATCTATAATCACACAAATAAGATTTTGGTGATTCATTGAACCTTCAACATATCAAAAAAATAGATATTATTACATTAAACAGGCCTTATTTAATCCTAATGTTGTCTCAGTTGACAATTATAATTAAACGATTTCCTTTTTTTTTTAAAACAGATATATGTGAAAGATCACTTGAGAAGTCTTGATTCTTGCTCTTCAAATGCTGACTCAGTTGTTTTCAGGACACAATGACTAAAATGGGGAACTAGTCCTGTCATACCTCATTGCCAAAGTCTAGCTGTCAGATTCAGACTGAATGTGAAAGAGGAACCCAGCTGAACCTTATGAACATTGGAAATTATTAAGATGGTTTCTTTTATCACAAACAGTTGACTGCATGATAAAAGAACTAAAAAACATTTAGCCAATAATAAGCAACACAGAGAGACTTCCTATTTTACCTTTGGAGTTAGAATGTAGCCAAAACCAGTTATAAGACACTATATTGCCAAAAATTAAATGTTGCTGGCTTTGAAGAAAAGAGATCCATTTTGAATCTAAAGTTGCAGCTTACTAGATCTCAAAAGTGAAAGCTATTGTAAAAAGATGAACTCCTCCAAAATGTAGAACTTGTTTCAAAGATCAGAAATGCACTGTAGCAATGCAGGGATTTGTGGATCTATATCATTTATATTTTATCATTCGTATTTTATAATTTATATTCAGGAAGTTTATTAGGAGTACAGGTGAGTACAAAAGTGAAACAGACCAAAAATGTAAAAAAAAACCTCATGCTTACGAAACTTTTTGTTGAGTCATATGAGATCCCTATGGGCCCAGTCCTGATACATCCCTCAGACGCCCTGTAAACTTTCTAAAAAAAATAAATAAAAAACCTGTTATATCTCATGAGAAACATATGAAATTAGTCACCACTGATTTTTGTACTTTGATGCTGAATCACTGGCATAATGGATGTGAATAATTTGTTAGTCATCAGTTGTAGTGTGGTTGGAGTCATTAACATCAGTAATTTAAAAAAAAAAAAAATTCTGGCCTTTGATCCAAAATAAATTAAATAAATTAATAATTATTATATTTAACAAAAAAATTAATTGTCCTCAATGTTTGTCATTGTTTTAAATTTAAAGAAGCTCATTTTCTTTTAAATGAAAGTGCACAAATTGAAAGCAGGTGGAAACATTTCTGCAAAACAAGCCTCATATTTCTCTTGTAAAGGAAATAAAAAACTGCTGTAATTCATAAGGTTTCAGCTATCAGCTGTTGGATGGGGACTCATCTGTCAGAGTGTGATAATTGTGATAATTCCCACTCAATCTCTACCATCGTTTTATAGCCACAAAGACATTATAAACAAGCTCTGAAAAAAAACAGTAGAAATAACTGATAGCTAGGGTCCTATCCAAAGCTATAGAAATTGTATCATGGACCATAAAATGAGATTCTCCCTGTGTAACTGACAATTTGCTAGGAAATGCAGTGAAATTCAGAAATTAGGTGAAATGTGCCTTAACTGGAGCTTCAGAAAACTTTGCATTAATATAATTTGACATTTTGGATGAAGCAAAGCATTCAAGTGCCATTACAATTAGCATACGAGTTAGCAAGGCTATGAGAGAAGATTGAATATGTAAGCTTTCATTAACCAGCTGCACAGTTCCTAAAAGCAGTGTGCATTTTTGACCCTTCTCTTTTTGCATGTAGACTTAAATTTACTCAGAACCACCATTCATAGATTTGACCACTGCTGGATTCTCTATTATTATTTTAAACCATTAAGCTAATACTACAATCCTGTGTGATTAAAAAGTGTCATTTATTGATTGTGTGAATCGATCCAGCATTTCTCTTTGAAAATCCACAAAATCTGTGATTTTTTTTTTAGAAAATATGTAGGTCCACAATAGTGTGTGCTCCTGTGATCCTCAACTCAACAGCAAACTACAAGACTTGACACAACTGTTTTAAGTTGACAGACTTTTAATTACTCACACTTTTTTCACAATCATCTTCACTCTTTAAATATCCCAGAATCACGTAAGTCCTTTACAAAGTCTTGATCCTGGTTTACAGAGTGACATTATTAAGCCTTATTCTCTTGTTCATTCTTTGTCCATTTTCAACTTTGCTTTGTTTGCTATTATCTTTGTCTCTGCCTAGTCTAGTCTGTTTGTTGATCACCTGACTCTATTATATCTTTGAGTATTGGTTTGCCCTTTTGGCTTGAGCTGTTTTAATGAAATGAAACAAATTTTTCTGTGAATTTTGTAGAGCCTTACTGATAAATAATATTTGGATATCTGGACATTGTCCACTGACCTTTATTGGTTCTTTTTTTTGGTACTTTCAGATTTGAACTCCATGGCCAAGTATATATATATATATATATATATATATATATATATATATATATATATATATATATATATATATATATATAGAGTGTTGCAACGACTGTCTCAAGGCCAGTTTCTCTTCCTTTTTACTCAGATAATACTGAGACTGAAGTCTCAGACTAGGAGCAACGAACCAACAAACAACTTCATAACTAAACATTGACATTGTTAGTACTAAATTATAGTCACTGATTATCTTATACTGAAATACCTTCACAATTGTGCAAAGGGCATATTAACTGAAATAAAAATAAATTTGTGTGTACTCCCACCCAGTGGCCACAGCCTAACATTACGTCCAAAGGGCTGTAACATAAATCCACGACTGACACATTTGCTTTCACACACAGAAAGTTATTATTTCTGAATATTGCAAAAAGTGAATATTTGACCATAAACAATAATGCAAGGTCCATGTCCTTTATATAGAGAGACCACAACTCCAAGTTAAGTCGATCTTTACTGTCATCACAAATATATATAATGTCTAGTACATTATGATATAGTGATATAATATTTCTCCTGGACCCAAGGTGCAACATACATATACAGTGCTGACAGGACATGAATAAAGTGCAATAGGATTAAAGAAGCATGCAGTGTAATGGGAAACAGTGGGGTGAGTACACATAGCGGGAGTAGAGCGTAAAATTGATGCCATAAACACTCCAATCACAAAATATTTAACATTACAACAAGACCAATTTCACTGAGTCTGTGCCTGTAATAGCCACAGATTCTTGTTTTTGGCTAACAGGAGTGGAATCTGTGTGGTTTCAGCTGTTGTAGCCCATCCACCTCAAGGTTTGATGTATTATGCATTCTGAGATGCTTTTCTGCTCACCACGGTTGCAAAGAGTGGTTATTTGAGTTACTATAGACTTCCTGTCAGCTCAGACAAGTCTGATCATTCTCTTCTGATCTTTCTTATCAACAAGTAGTGTGTTGTGTGCGAAAATCCCAGGAGATCAGCAGTTTCTGAAATACTCAAACCAGCCCATCTGGTACCAAAAACCATGCCATGAAATCACAGAAGTCACAGGAATCACACTTTTTCCCCATTCTGATGTTTGATGTGAACATTAAGTGTGAAGCTCTTGACCTGTATCTGCATGATTTTATGCATTGTGCTGCTGCCACATGATTGGCTGATGGGATAACTGAATAAATGAGCAGGTGTACAGGTGTTCCTATGAAAGTAAATGGAAGACCATTGAAGACCAATAACGTTAGAAGGAATAGCTTCCTCAAATCTGTAGAAAACTTTGTAATAAACTTACCCAACACACAAAAAAACATCTCCTGTTCTTCAATCAAAACCCAAGACTATGCAAAGGGCTACAGTATATTCTGGGCTTTATGTACTGAATGTGGTGCTAACTGTATTTTCAAAATTACCATGACCTTACTGTGTTTTCAGGATGCAGGTTAAGGAGGTGTAACAAAGACAATGTTTATCTCAAACAAGCTATTCTTCTGAAGCTGTAACAAGCTGTGAAACTAAAAACTGTCGGAGCGTATGGATACAACCTTGCCTCATATCTGGGGATGCGAAGGGCTCAATCTCCCCTTCACTGGTGCTTTGATCAGACTCTCTCTGTCAGTCGTTACCCTTCATAAACATGACTAGCTGCAGTTAATGACTAGCTTCCAAATTTCCAATCAGCATCCATCCATTTATCTTCTTCCACCTTTGCTCTCACATGCCCCTTGTCCTGCATGAGTTTAACTAGATTTATTTTACAGGCTAATGTGCTTTGTAGTGCCTCTGAAGCATTCTGCTTGCTAATGCAGTGCCTGAGTGGGAAAACCGCACATTATTCACTGTGGAGATCACTTAAACTCTATACATATTCTTTGTTGTGACCAACGTATATTGTGATTTTATATATATTGTGATTCTTTAAGATCTGTTGTTTGTGCACCCCTGTTTGTTCACTCCTGCTAATAAAGTCTTTGAGCAACTTATTTGTTAGATTATTTTATTTTTTTCTGTGATGTTTTTGGTATGGGTGTATTGCTGGGTGTACACTGTAGCAGCATTTCTGAGGCAAATTATCAGGAATTATCAGCATGTTCTTTTGTATAATGGACCTGTTTTGAGGTCTAAATGAACTAAACTCTGTTCTTTTTCACTGCATTTTTAGTGAGAAATGTCTCCAACTCCAGCTCAGGTCTCAGCTCCAGCTCACAGGTATGTGGCCTCAGACCTCAGCTGTTGTTTTCACTCTAGGTCTTTTTTCTTGGGTCTTATCTTTTCCTGTCCATTTTGCCTTTCCATCCACAATAAAACTGTGGATGGAACATATAGTAATTTGCCATTCACTCTCCAATGCCAATAAACCCCTTTTTCACATTACAGTGTGAACAGTAAAAAATGTTGCTTTTCAACATGCTGGCATATGATTGTCTTAATATCTCCACCATGACTTTATGATTTTATTGTGCTTGTATTCAATTTGTACACCTTTAAAAGTATTTTAAGTACCTCAAATTATCTGTCCAGACAAATAAGTTATCTCGTTCCTTTTGTGCAAACTACCTATTCACACACAACTGCAGCAACTGAAATCTGTGGAAATGACTTAAAGATCATGGGACAGACACCCAGTGTGCGTGACCAGCATGATGTTTTTGTGGTTTATTGTAGATGGTGAAACGTTTGTGAAATGCACTGAAAAGCTAGAGTGGCCAAAATATAAAAACAGCCTCTTCAAACTTATGTGTGTAAGTGTGAACTAGGCTGGGGCAATGGGTGGCCATTTCAGTGACAAGAGTGAATAAGCAAAATATTGTTTATGCCAAATACATGATAAATTTCATGCCCATGCTTCCAAATGCACTTCATAATACAGTCTTAAGAATATCACATATACACATTATCCTCATTGTGTTAGTTGTTTTTTTTATTATTGACTTTTAGCTGCAAAGCTCAGAGGAGTCCTTACAAACCCCCCAGTCCCATGTAACCTAAAGTCAACAACTAGGATTTGAAAAACATTTGACCTGTGGGATGAAGTCAACATGCAGGGATCCAAATATTTTAGGTCTCTGGGTGGATGCCCGAGTGGTGATAATGAACACCATAACCTCAGATGTATTCACTTTGCAGGTTTTGTGATACTGTAGCACTTTCACTGACTTAGTCATCAACATTCTTAGTCTTATCAGCTTGGTCTAGGTAAGAAATCATAGTCATAGTAATTTCATTATTTCATTTCCTTGTTATATTTCATTAAAAACAGTACTTTATTATTAATTTTCAGGCCTTGTAGTTACAATGGGGGGAAAGACATCTCTGAATAATTCAAATTTAACATGTTTTATGACAATTCTGACCATGGAATCATTGGACATACCACCATCCAGTGTTTTTTCTGCATTTATCTTTGGCATCCTCACATACTGTTTAATTTTGCTCTTCAACTCCATATTACTTGTGACTATTGTTGTAAAAAGAGATCTTCATAAACCTATGTACATACTGCTGTTTAATTTATCCATATGTGACCTTATGGGAGCTACAGCTTTTTACCCTCAGCTGATTTGTAGTATATTGTCTCAAAGTAGAGAAATCTCCTACCCTGCCTGTGCCTTACAAGGCATCCTTCTTCACATCTATGGGGGAGGATCTCTTTCATTTCTTAGTGTTATGGCTTATGACAGATACATTGCCATTTGCAAGCCTTTGAGATACAATAATCTGATGACACAAGGTACGTTGGTGAAGTTTATTTTTATGGTCTGGTCCATAAATTTTGCTTTGGTTGGGATTTCATTTACGCTCACAATAAGCACAGAAATCTGCAGGACAAATATAGTGGACACATACTGCAATAATCCTTCTTTAATGAAGTTAATTTGTGAGGATACGAGAGTGATGAACTACTATGGCTACTTTACTGTAATTCTTGTACAAAGCTTTTCCATACTGATAGTATCAGCAACATATATCAAAATCCTATTTACCTGTCTTTCTACTAAACAGGCAAAATCTATAAGTAAGGCAGTGCAAACCTGTGGGACACATTTAGTTGTTTTTCTGAGTTTTGAGATTAACTCACTCTTCCTAATGACATCTCACAGGGTAGAAGCAGTATCTCCACACTTAAGAAGGGCCTTTGGTGTTTCAATTATCATCTTTCCTCCAATTCTTAACCCTCTAATTTATGGGTTGAAAACAAGAGAAATTCGACAAACAGTGTTTAAGTTCATACAAAGAAAGGTTTCTTCTCTCTAAAAGGAAAATAACTAAATGCACATGCATAAGTTTCTGCATTTTACTACATAAATTATGATCAAAAATTTACTAGGCTTTTCCACCACATGAAAGTAAAGTAAGCCTTGGAAATTATGCACTGACATACCAATGGAATATATGCATATTGATTTTTAACTTCAATCTACTCCCGTTATTCAAAAATAACAATTAAATAATGACTAACTTATATACTGTTCATTTCAGTAGATAAATGGAAAAAATAACAGGACAAGCATGCAGAGGGGCTATTAGAAGAGCTTATATTTATTTTGCTGGCATAAAAACAGAGAAAACTAAGTACTGACTAGAAGACCTAAATTTTAATCATAAAGTTCAATCACCTAAATAATGCTCTGTGCTGTTATGAATATCAGTATTAACACACAGTATGATTATGGGAACATTATATTTATAGTGCCTCAAATTAAAGTAGAATTCATGCTGATGTTACACAAAAAGCAATTAATCGATTTTAAAGTACAAATTTCCATTGTTTGATGTTGAGTATCAATAGCTTAAGCTTTTTCTGTTTTTCTTTTTCATTTTTTCTCCCTCACTTGTATATGTCATTCAACATTAGCACTTGATTCATGAGACCACTTGAATCAAGTACACACGTGATACATGTGACAAGCAAATAATAACCCAATTTAAGCTGTTATTGTCATTGGAAAGATTAAGACAGTTAACTATTGACAGCATTAAAGGACGAGACACCTGTAATTAATTTAATATGTTGCATACTGATATGGTATGGTATTTAATAGTACTTCAATAATAGAAATAGTACTGTCTATTTATTATAGAAATACTATTTATTGTTATTTATTATTATGACTGTACACTGTAATTGACATGTACATTTGATTTACTCATTTGTAAGATATTTTTACCCAGAGTGACAAAGCATGAAAAAAGCTTAGGGTGTGACAATACAAAGTACTGGAAGAATTCATAAGAATTAGTAACATGAAAGAGTAATGAGAAATGCTGGTTTGTATAAGTGCTGAAGTGATCTGGTAGCTGATGAGTCTAAAGTGAGTCTAAAGTGAGTAAGGGATAAATGCCAGTGCAAAGAAGTACAAAGATGTGTTATCCTGTACTCTGAAAACAGATGCAGTATGATTTTAATACATTTGTGTGTCCAGTTACAGTTTGGTCAGATTTTTTAGTCCAAGTTTGTGATGAACAGGTAGAGAATGATTTCTAACAGCAGTGGCAGTTGCATGTATATTTTATATATGTTGTATCCATACAATGGATAATAAAAATCTACTACACACCCCTGAAAAAATGGCAAGTTTTTGTGATGTAAAAAAATGAAAATCATGTCAGAACTTTTTCCACCCTCAATGCAAAATTACAACATATAAAAATTAAGTGAAAAGCAATCAGAAACATTTTAGGAAAAAAATAGGAAAAATAAAAAAAATCACAATAACCCGATTGCATAATTGTGCACACCCTTTTAGAATTGTGGATGCGGCTGTGCTCAGAATGAAGCAATCACATTCAATCTCATGCACAAAAGTAACTATCATACAGCTGTCATCAATGAAATTATTCTGATTAACCCCAAATAAAGATCAGCTGTTTCTGTAGGATTTTCTTGACCTCTTCTTGGTTTCATCTGACTGCTGAAGCCATGGTCCACAAAGAGCTTACAAAGCATGTATGTATTGTGGTTATCATTAGTAGGACTGAATTGCCTGCTAGGACGGAGAGGACGCGGTTAAACCGGCAGGTAACACATCCTAATTGTCAACTGTGTGTGTTACTGCCAGTTTCCTTTTTCGCTTTATTTGTCCTTTTTATAACGTGGTGGCTGAGGTTAGAGACAGAAAGCCTGCAGAGTTTGCTCACACTTTACACACCCGCATGGTGATCTAATTTGAATTGAACTTAAACAAATCGGAAGCCATGAACTATTGAGACAGTATTTTTGTGTGGTCTTGTTTTGAGTAAATCAAAAGTGCACTGAAAATCATGGCCGAAATAATAAATGGAGCCTGAAGCGCCAAGCAAAATTCACTGGTCTCCTTCCTGAGTCCTCCTTCACACAGACACAAACACCTGTACCAGCCACCATCATGGACACCTCCCCACTAAGCGAGATATTTAAGTCTCTTGCCAGCTTCCACCAGACCCAACATCAGGCCCTCCTCCACCTGTGCAATGAACAACGGCAGTGGTCTGAAGCTATCATGCAGGAGCAGGCCAAACACCAACAGATGTTCCAGATCCTGGTGCAACCCACAACTTCTCCAGCTGCAGTCTGTAGTCATAAATTTTTGGTGACAAACATGTAGTGTCTAGGTTGGCAGTTAGTCCATCACCCAAGACCAAATGGGGTGAGGCAATTCTTGGGGTTGGCTGACTTTTATCATAGGTTAGCACTTAATTTTTCAGATGTCACCATCTCATTGACTGCCTAACTAACAGTGCCAGATCCTGTCCAGTGGACGGGGCCGTGTAAGCAGGCTTTTTGCTGTGCAAGCTGGCTTTTTTGCCAGACTTTTCTGTTCCTTTTGTTCAGCAGCCTGACATGTTGGACTGGGCTCATTTTGTCCCAGGAGGTGGAGGGGGAGAAGCACCCAGTGCTGTACATCCGACTAAAGTTTTTAGCAAGGGAGAGTAAGTACAGCACTATCAAGAAAGAGTGTTTGGCCATAATGTAGGTGGTCCTCATCCTCTGATACTACCTCCTGGGGAGCCATTTTGGCTCCATTTTACTTATACTCTCACAGTCTACTTTATTAGAAAGACCTGTACACCTGCTCATTTATGCAGTTTTCCAATCAGCCAATCTTGTGGCAGAAGAACAATGCATAAAATCATGCAGATACAAGTCAAAAGCTTCAGTTAATGTTCACATCAAATATCAGAATGGAGAAAAAGTGTGATCCCTGTGACTTTAACCATGGCATGGTTGTTGGTGCCAGATGGGCTGGTTTGAGTATTTCAAAAACTGCTGATCTCCTGGGATTTTCACGCACAGTAGTATCTAGAGTGAATTGTGCAAAAAATAAAAACATTGCATAAAAACATAGCGACAATGCTGTGGGTGGAAACACCTTCTTGACAGGAGTGGAGACTGGGGCTGGTTACATAAACATAGCCATTATCTTAAGACTGCATCTAAGCAGGCTACCTTTGTGAATCAAGTGCAACAGAAAGTTAATTAGTTTCCATGGCAACATACACCGATCAGCCATAACATTATGACCACTGACAGGTGAAGTGAATAATATTGATTATTTCATTACAATAGCACCTGTCAAGGGTTGAGATATATTAGGCAGCAAGTGACCAGTCGGTTCTTGAAGTTGATGTGTTGGAAACAGGAAAAATGGGCAAGCCTAAGGATTAGAGAGACTTTGACAATGGCCAAATTGTGACAGCTAGATGACTGGGTCAGAGCATCTTTAAAATGGCAAGCCTTGTGGGGTGTTCCCGGTATGCAGTGGTTAATACCTACCAAAAGTGGTCCGAGGAAGGACAACCGGTGAACTAGCAACAGGGTCATGGGCGCCCAAGGCTCACTGATGCACGTGGGGAGTGAAGGCTAGTCCGTCTGGTCTGATCCCACAGAACAGCTACTGTAGCACAAATTGCTGAAAGGTTAAAGCTGGCTATGATAGAAAGGTGTCAGAACACACAGTGCATCGCAGCTTGCTGCAAGCATTATAATCAACCTGAAAAAACAAACACTAGATGCCACAGACCTCAGCAACTACCAACTTGTATCAATTCACTCCTTTCTTTCTAAAATTCTTGATCATGCTGTATACAATCAGGTATCTCACTATCTTACCCAGAATGAACTTGATCCTACCCAGTCTGCCTTCCAGAGAGACACATCAACTGTTCATCTTTGACAGATGAAAGAATCAAGGAGCTCCCTTGTTCAAACAGAGACAAGTCCACTGGTAGGGGGAGATCACTATGACCTACTGGCAGGCTGGATGCTTGGTAACTAAACATGACATCCCACTCTACAAGAAGGGTCTAATATTCAACTCATCACTTATGCATGCCACTGGAGTTTTGCACTGCTGCTACATGGGCATCACTGTGCAAGTCTTCAGGTTCTACATAGCCCTACCCAATGGTGTGAGGGTGGCAGTCATTTCTGAACGGGGTTGTGCAGAGAATTTTAGAGGGAAAAACCTCAACAATAGTAATCCAAGATTCAAGCAAAGCATAAAGCATGCCATATTATATGAAATGATTGGTGTTTAATAAATTCTATTATTATAAATATTTCAAATGGATGCACTTACTAATACAGTATTGAACATAATCCTCTTTAAATGACTTTTTCCCCCCAGTAGGCCACTTTTTGCATCAAAGCTTAGACGATTCCTCACACAGTCCCTCGTAACCTAGAGCCACAACTGGGAATTTGAAAAAACATTTGACCTGTGGGATAAACATGCAAGGATACAAATATTTTTGGTCACTGTGTGGATGCCCGTGTGGTGACAGTGAGCACCATCACCTCAGAGGTGTTCAGTTTGTGGGTTTCATGATGTTTTAGCACTTTCACTGAATTATTTGTAAACATACTTAGTCTTATCATCTTGTTTTAGGTAAGAAAGCACAGCTGTCATAAAATAAAACAATTTGTCCATGTTAAATGTCTTAACCCATATTTTGTTATATTATTACTTTTTTCCAGGCCTTGAAGCTACAATGGAGGAAGACACATCTCTTATTAATTTAAATTTAACACGTTCCACGGCAGTTCTGACCATGGAATCATTGGGCATACCACCATCCATTGTTTTTTCTGCATTAATTTTTGGCATCATAACCTACTGTTTAATTTTGTTCTTCCACTCCATGCTACTTGTGACTATTGTTGTAAAACGGAATCTGCATAAGCCTATGTACATACTGCTGTTTAATTTGTCCATTTGTGACCTTATGGGAGCTACGGGTTTTTACCCTCAGCTGATTTGTAGTATATTGTCTCAGAGCACAGAAATATCCTATGCTGCCTGTGCCTTACAAGGCATGCTCCTTCACATCTATGGGACTGGATCTCTTTTATTTCTTACTGTTATGTCTTATGACAGATACATTGCCATTTGCAAGCCTTTGAGATACCACAGTCTGATGACACGAGGTACCTTGGTGAAATTTATTTGCATGGCCTGGTCCATAGATTTTGCTATGATTGGGGCGTTATTTGTGCTCACAATAAGCAAAGAAATCTGCAGGACAAATATAGTGGACACATACTGCAATAATCCCTCTTTAATGAAGCTAAGCTGTGAGGATATGAGAGTGGTTAATTACTATGGCCTGGTTATTATAGCTCTTGTACAAGGCTTTTCCATACTGATGGTATCGATAACATATATCAAAATCCTAATTACCTGTCTTTCTACAAAACAATCAAAATCTGTAAGTAAGGCAATGCAAACCTGTGGGACACATTTAGTTGTTTTTCTGAGTTTTGAGGTTAACGTATTCTTACTACTGGTTTCTCACAGGTTAGAATCAGTATCTCCACACTTAAGAAGGGCTTTTGGTGTTGCAATTATTATTATTCCTCCAATTCTTAACCCTCTAATTTATGGGTTAAAAACAAAGGAAATACGAGAAACAGTGTTTAGGGTCTTACAAAAAAGGGTGTCCTCTATCAAACAGTAAACTAATCTAAAATCATATGCATATTTTTCTGCAATTTAGAAAAAAAATTCAAACAAACAAAATAACTAGTCTGAAATGATGAATATTATGAATATTCAAGTATTTATAGTTTACTATTTAAATGTAAGCAAATTTGTAATTCTGACTATGTTAACTAATTTGTACAAAATGTCAGATGAGTCTTATCCCTTCCATTAAAGCGTGTGTTCAAAAAACACTCTGCAATTCATGTAAATATGTTTATGATTCTCTCTTTTGCATAAATTACTGCTGATATAAGTTACACTGAAAATGTTCCTTATAAAATTGGAAAAGAATGCAAAACATAAGATTTTACAATAGTGGTCTCAGTCATTTGGACCCTACTGTACATTTCATTATATAAATGAAACACACTACAGGAGAGGCATGCTGAGGAGCCATTAGAAGGTTTTATATTTAATGTGCTGTCATAAAAACTAGCAGCTTGTAATTGTGCAGCTGACGTATACATGATCAAACCAAGTATAAAGCATAAAATTTCAACCAAGACTTTCCATCGCCTAAATAATGCTCTGTGCTCTTATGAATATCAGTATTAGCTGTATAGTTATTGGAAAATTATTCCCAATAACTAACAGTGTAAATTAAATTGAATAAAGTACAATTGTCCATTATTTGATTATGAGTATATCAGTGGTTTACAGTATTTTTCTTCATCATCTGTAAATGTCACTTAATTTACTTCCTGGTTCATGGGACTTTATAGGCAATTCTAAAGGTACACTGTGCTAATGAGTTTCATAAAAATAGACTATATGTTTAAACAAATGTATGTATGGGCAGTACCATAATAAAGCTCTTATAAGGCATGGTGTTGTGAACTTTTGCTGTGATTTGGTTTGTGTTGTGATTTTTGTAACAAAGATACAGGTATGTGCAGATTAACTTTAGGCTAGAAGGAGGAATATTACCTTGACAGAAGATGTATTAACCATATTTTTTTTACACAATATTTAGACTCTTTTCTTACACATGATGAACCATAATCCATTTGTTTTTGTCATGTCCATCAATCACATAATTGTAAATAGAGAGCTTCAATAAATAAGCAGACAGGTATATATTAAAGCATTTAATATGGGTAGGGATGGCCCAGTGGTTAAGAATTTGGCCTATTTATCAGTAACAATATATCACTGGCCCTTGAGGTAGGTCCTTAACCTTCAGGACCTTCAGGAGCTTCAGGGATCTTTAGGGATGTTGCATCATAGCTGACTCTGCACCAAGGTTTGGGGTGGCTCACCTCTAGCCTTATGTGCCAGGAATGCTCTTTGGAGCGGCTGCCAACAATCCCTATAAAGAAAAGTGCAGATTACAGAATCAACAAAACCAGCATGGCAAACTGTACTGGCCATGCTGTGCCTTGTTCTGATGCATGCAAAGGCGTTGTCAACCTCACATGAGCACTAGACAGGGAAACTGATGCCATCAGGCAACTAGCAGGCACCTGAGCACCTCAAATTCACCTCCTGCTGGCCCTATGCAGAACTCTCCCACCACTGAAGGACCCCATGGAGCCCCACAGGAATTAGATCAGTTCAGTGAGTCCAGATGACAGTGTTGCAGGGATACAAGCTCCAGTTCTGTTGTCGGTCCAAAAGTGTGACATGAAATGTAGATTAAATTAAGAATAAGTATGGAAGTTTATATCTGACTTTATATTTGGTACATATGTTATAGTTGTTAAATGTAATTCATTCTGTGGAACCACAAGACTAGTTCATGGTGGCTGATCTGCGCAATGCAGAACACTTAGGCTTTTTGAGATGCGCCTTCCAAGCACAGACATTCTAGTTCAAGGTTTGACTAAGTGACCTCTCTCTAGGATCACTGGTGTCTTCAAAGACTATGCAGACTAAATGTCTCCTCCGTCAGCCAGAGGATACTGCTATATTTGGGTGATTATCTCCAATACACTCCCACCAAAAAGCAGGCCATGTTACAATACTCAACCTCACAGTAAACTCTGTACCACTGAATAGGCCATACGGTTCATTGGCCTAAAACCCCTCTCACAATATTGCACTCAGCCAGGCTGCAATCTGCAGTACCAGCTCTGGCTTAAGATGCTAGGACTACTGACAGCAGCCTTAACTATAGAATCAATGGGTGTGCTATACCTAAGAGACTTTCAATTGTGTACTTTCAATTATAAGTATATAATGAAGGGAAATAAGTATTCAGACATTGTTTTTGTTATTTAATATAAGCATAGGGAAATAGGGGAACTATTATTCGAGCACCACAAATTAACAACATTAGTACTTGGTTGCAAAGATGTTAGCATTTACAGCTTTGAGAGATCTATGGTAAATATTAATTAGATTTTTGCAGCATTGTGTTTCAATTTTGGTCCATTCCTTTTGGCAAATCAAACAGTATGTGGGTCCCACTAATGAACTTGCAATTTCAAAATCCTCCATAAATATTAGTGGGACATACTTTGCAATTGATTGACCTTGCAGCAACCTGCTTAGCTATAGCAACCGACTGTAGCAGTGAGGGCAGAGCTGAGCGTCAGTTGCCGACAGAGAGGAGGAGGGATAAACCAGCAGGTATCGCATGATGATTCTCACCTGTGTGTGATCACGGTGAGTTTACTTATGTGTGGATTGTTTGTATTTTAGGGAATGCCGTGAACCTGAGAGCAAGAGCTGAGCTTACTTCTATGTGTTTGTGTTTGTGCTTGTGTGTGTCCGTAAGCAAGAAAGCACTGAAAAGCACTCGCAGGAAAAAAAAATTAAAGAAGCATGAAGCTTTGTAAAGAGTCACCTGTCTCCTGTGTCCTCCTTCTTAGAGAGAACCCGAGTTCTACAGTGGGGCTGAAACCCAGGAGGAGTTACCACACGCCATCATGGAACTATTTCTGCTGAGCAAACTCATTAAGTCCCTCGCCAGCCTCTACCAGTTCCATCAGGCTCTCCTGGGGCATTGGGAAATGCACAAGTGTTCATGCGTATCCACTAGTGCCAGACATGTTAAAATAAAACAAATGTGCTCAAGAAGTACTGTAAGCTTAATCTCAAGGGAAATTTATTAAGGAGAAGGGTGTGCCTGCTTCTTTGAACACAATTAATCTAGGAATTATCTTGGACAGAGTGAAATGCATGTCTCATGATAGCTGTAGGTGAGATCTATATTTTGTTTTCATTGCAGTCACAGAAGAAAATCCACTCTCACATAAGTAAGTTGTAGAAAAGGGCACTAAAACTTTGATTGCAGCAGCTCCTAGGGTGGGGTATGCTCTGGCAACAAAGACCCAGAACTGTCCAACACTCTGACTCTCTGAAAAGCAGCTGTAGGCCCCTGTCTGAAGCCACATCTATCAGTTCCTTCTCTGGTCTCACTGTTAAGATACAACACTCTCGCCTGGCTACTAAAGGGATCCTGTATCCAGTCCCATTCCATCATACTTACATATGGTTGATTTGATAGATGAAATTACTATTGTAACAAAGTAAAATAACAAAATTACTCAAATTATTAAGAAATTTAAAATGTATAAAATAATAATAATAATAATAATAATAATAATAATAATAATAATAATAATAAACAGAACACAGAAATATATTTGCTTACCTCAGAGATCAGGAAAATTCTTGTGGAATTTCTGAATGAGTGTGCCGAGATGGGTGTGTACAGTTTCTTGGTGCATTCACCATCATGGGCATACAATGATGGAAACATGTCCAACACTCCTTTTTCCACTTGGAATCTCCACAATTTCAGTTTGCTGGTGAAAGTTGCGATCATATCCGTATAGGTCAGGATGGATGATGAGGGACCTACTATCTATGGATGCTGTTCAATGACTTCAGCTCAGCATACCACACAATCATCCCACAGCAAATCATAGAAAATCTTAGTCTGCTGGGCTTGACCACCTCCCTCTGCAACTGGATACTGGGTTTTTTTTTCCCAAGGAGCCAAGACCAGCCTGAGCCAAGATATTGAGGTTTCCGTAAACAGCTGTATACCCAAAATTTGTTGTGTGCCATGACACAAAGATGGCTATCATGATTAAACCAAGTGAAATAAAAAAAACAAAACTGGTGGTTTTTCAATGCCACTACGTAGAGGTAATCACTCAAAAAATTTAAAAAGGTCAAGCACTCAACTTTACAATTATTGGGCCACTTGAGATGGACTGACCCCCATTAACCTGTAGTACTGTAACTTGCTTTACAGAAAAGTCTACATAAGGTCTTAAAACCTTTGTGTACTATGCTAGTTTACATTGATGCAGTGGTATCCATTTTCTGTATCATTACACTGAATATGATGTCTGCTGTTGGACAATGTCCATTGTTTAAAGCATTATACAAATAAAATTGAAATGAATTGAATTGAATTCATGTTGAAAATCTGATTAAAACAACTACATGTTGTAGCAGGTCTCTGAGTTTCTATGTCCTATCCACTGATCATGTATTTAAAAATAAATAAATAAATAAATAAATTAAAAAAGCTGAAAGGTATATAGTAAAGCATTTAACTGGGGCAGTGTTGGCTCAGTGATTAAGTTTCTAGGCTATGTCACGGTTCATAGGTTCATCGGCCTCTTCTGGCCGTTCTGTGTACTACCGTTGATGAGTTCACTAGTTTCAGCTGCGGCTCATTATCTGCTCTATTAAACATTAGTGTTTGTCTTGTCTTTGTCAGATTGTTGTTTCATGTCCGTTTTCTGTGCAGTGCCTGTGGTTTGCGCTGTTCTCGGTTCCTGTTCTCTGGTGGGTTATTGCCTTTCAGTTTCTGGATTATTGGACTGTTTACCACCCGTTGTCTCTCGGTTTGGACATTAATGGATTTTCACCCATTGCAGCCTAGCGCTACCGAGGAAGCCTGCCATCACTGCACCCATGACTTTCTCTTTTCAGTAACTTTGTTTGGTTTACACTAAAATAAAGTCATCTGAATTCGCTATTGAATCCATCTTGTTCTTCAAGACGGAACGATCTGAACCTACTATGGATTCAGAGAGTGCCTCTGACATCAATGAATTCCTGCCTAACACTGCTTCACATTTAGACAGACGAGAGGAGCAGATGGTTGCAACAGGTCGTGTGGTGCAAGCCTTGGTCGCTCAGGTATCCGAGCTTACTGCTCAGCTTCAACATCTGAGGACCGAGCCTGCGACATCACCCACTGCGCAAGCTCCACAGCAGTTACCCCCTCAATCACCACTCGCAACGCAACACGAGCCATGTCTACCACCTCCCGCCTCATACTCTGGTGAGGCGGGTCTCTGTCGAGCCTTTTTAACCAGATGCTTGTTGTTTTTCTCTCTCCAACCCCAGACTTTTCCTACTGAGCAGTCTAAGGTGGCTCTGGTGTTGACGCTGCTGTCTGGAAAGGCAGCTTTGTGGGGGACAGCGGTGTGGGAGAACCAACATCCCTGCTGTTCCTCGTTCCAAGCATTCGCGGAGGAGATGAAGAGTGTTTGACCGGGCTGTGACAGGACGTGAAGTGGCTCGGATGCTGGCCGATCTACGCCAAGGCGTTCTCTCCATCTCTGATTATGCCATCAAATTCCGCACCCTGGCGGCTGAGTGCAATTGAAATGAGGAAGCACAGAGGGATATATTCCTGCATGGGCTGGGGGACCGCATTCAGAAGGAGATCTTTATGCTTGAACTCCCAACGACCCTGGATGGGCTTATTTCTCTTGCCTTTCCTCTGGTTTCCATCCTCAGAGCAACGGGCAGACTGAGCGGGCCAACCAAGATCTTGAGCGGGTGTTACGATGTTTGGTTTTGCAGAACCCATCCTCTTGGAGTCAACAACTCTCTTAGGTAGATGGGGAACCTGTTTATTCGGTTAACCGCATTCTGGACTCAAGACGGAGAGGACGCGAATTCCAGTATCTGGTGGACTGGTTACGGTCCAGAGGAGAGAAGTAGGTTCCTGCCAGGGACATATTGGATCACTGCCTTATCGATGATTACAACCGACGGGTAAGTTCTCCTGGTAGCGGCGAGAGGCGCTCCTAGGAGGAGGGGTACTGTCACGGTTCATAGGTTCATTGGCCTCTTCTGGCCGTTCTGTGTACTACCGTTGATGAGTTCACTAGTTTCAGCTGTGGCTCATTATCTGCTCTATTTAAGCCTCAGTGTTTCTTATCTTTGTCAGATCGTTGTTTCATCTCTGTTTTCTGTGCAGCACCTGTGGTTTGCTCTGTTCCCAGTTCCTGCTCTCTGGTGGATTATTGGACTGTTGACCACCCGTTGTCTCTTGGTTTGGACATTAATGGATTTTCACCCATTCAGCCTAGCGCTACTGAAGAAGCCTGCCATCACTGCACCCACAACTTTCTCTTTTCAGTAACTCTGTTTGTCTGGTTTACTTTTATTTTAGTGTATCATCTGAATTCACTATTGAATCCATCTTGTTCTTCATGATCGGCTACTGATCAGTACTAATCTGTCACTTGCTGTAACACTCAGCTGCTCCAGAGGTGCTGTATCATAGCTGACCCTGCACCAGGATATAGGGTTGGCTCTTCTCCTGCCTACTTTATGCATGATACAGTGTGGTTGGTGCATTCTGCCTTACTTGACATGTGAATTCAACCCTATGAAATCTGTCCAATGTGCCAGGGATACTCTTTTTTTTTTTTTTTTTTTTTTTTTTTTTTTTCTGACCTGCTGTCAACAATCCCTAGATAGAGTGCAGGTTTCAAAATCAAAAACCAGCATGGCTAAATGTACCGGCCACACTGTACCTTGTTCCAATGCACACAAACTCCACAGCCACTGACTTGTATGGTGACCTTGAGTGACCTTGGAGCTTTCTATGCACATTACATATATCGATATACAGTAATGTGGACTAAGTATTTGGACACACAGCTGTTTGTTATTTAATATATTTCTAGTGTATATGTCCACCAAATTTACACACAATGGGCCTCATTTATCAATCTTAGTAAAGTTGTGTAAATGTTTTCATAAGCCTTACTGAACTTTTCAGTTTTCAGATTTCCCAGCAGATTTACAAAAATTTCAGAAAGGCTGATTTTCTTTATACTCATGTTATACTCCTGACAGGTTATTTTCATGTAGTGATGGCCACACAACCCCATAAAAGTTTAAGTGCACAGACAGATGATTTATATATAAATCCATTCATACCCATCTTGATAAATGAGACTTTTTACTCATGAATGAGTTTTGAGATGTCTATGTTAAGAAATAATTAGCTTTTTGCATCATTGTGGTCAAATTTTTGCCCATTCGTCTTGGTGAATCGTCTTCAATTCCCCAAAGGTTATGAGGGTCCCTCTAAGTAACTTGCAATTTCAACAGCCACTATAAGTTTTCAGTGAGATTCAAGTCAGGAGATTTTATTACAGTTATTTTGACTGTATGTTTAGGATCGTTATCTTGTTGAAACTTCCATCTTCTCCCCAGATTCCAGTTTCTTGCCTGATAAGATTAAATACCCCTCCTCTAATATGTCCCAGTGCATTGTGACATCTGGTCATGTACTGACTGCCATCAAGACAGCAAGGTTTATACCAATCCTGAAAAAGCCCACAATGGATACATCAGTAATCAGCAACTACCAACTGGTATCACTTCTCTCCTTTTTTTCTATCAATACTATCAGTTTCTATCTTTCCCAGAACAAACTTCAAGATCCTAATCAGTCTACCTTAAAAGCAGCACACTCCAGAGAACCTGCACTTTCTGCCATTACTGAGAAGCCCCATGCCACTATACCAGCCTTCAACAAAGACTTCAATCACAAGTCTCTTTGGTCCATTCTCAAGAGTCTTAAATTACTGGGAATGCATGACGGTCTTTACTTTTTACCTGGAGAGAATGTCATATCAAGTGACATATATGGGATCAACATCTGCTCTAAGCAGATATTCCACTGAAGTCCCACAAAGCTCAGTGCTTGGTCTTCTTCTGTTCTCCCTATATACCTGTGCTTAGTGAAGTCATATCCTCACATTGTTTTTCATACCACTGCTATGCTATGCTAAGACATTCAACTCATCCTCTCATTTCCTCCCTCAGACACTCGTGTCTCTGCATGGATCTAAGCATGTTTGTCAAACATCCTGTTATGTTATGTCTCTCTTGACCACCTCACACCATCTGACAGTACACACAAGCTTGAAGTAGTCCTGGACTAGTGCTAGTAATCACTTCAAAAAAAAAAAAAAAAAAAAAAAAAACTGGTAGAACTACATGCTTTGTTGATGAGCTTGTTGTGCACATGTTGGTGCCCAGATCACCCTGGAATGGCCTTGTACTTAAATCTGGGGTTTCCAAAGGTCAGACTACCAAATATTGTAAACCAGATGAATGACCTTGCAGCATTCCATGTCCAGTGCGCACAGCAGCAGTGGCTATATAAATTTTGGCCATATAGTTTATACAACTGTATGCAAAATACATGATGTCTCTTTCCAATCCTTCCCAATGGACTTCCAAAAATAGTCTTGCACATTATCCACATTATATTATTTCTTTTCCATAGGCCACTGTTAGCTGCAAAACTCAGAGGATTCCTCACGAACCCACAGTCCCATGTAACCTAGTGTCAATAACTGGAATTTGAAAAACACTTGACCTGTGGGATAAACTTAACATACAGGGATTCAAATATTTAAGGTCTCTAGGTAGATGCCTGAGTGATGATAATGACTCACCCTTGCCTCAGATGTGTTCATTTTGTGAGTGTCATAATGCTGAAGTACTTTCACAGAATTAATCGTCAACGTACTTAGTCTTATGAGCTTGCTCTAGGTAAGAAAGCATAGCTGTAGTAAAGCAAAACAATTTGTCTGTGTTAAATTATTGACTGATATTTCATTATTTGTTTTTTCAGCCTTGTAATTACAATGGAGGGAGACACATTTCTTATTAATTCAAATTTAACACGTTTCATAACAATTCTGACAATGGAATCATTGGACATACCACCATCCAGTGCTTTTTCTATATTCATTTTTGGCATCATTACATACTGTTTAATTTTGTTTTTGCATTCTTTGTTACTTGTGACTATTGTTGTAAAAAGAGATCTGCATAAACCTATGTACATATTGCTGTTTAATTTGTCCATATGTGACCTAATTGCATCTACAGCTTTTTACCCTCAGCTAGTTTGTAGTGTACTGTCTCAGAGCAGAGAAATCTCCTACCCTGCCTGTGCCTTGCAAGGCATCCTTTTTCACCTGTGTGGGAGTGGATCGCTCTTATTTCTCACTGTAATGGCATACGACAGATACATTGCCATTTGTGAGCCTTTGAGATACCACAATCTGATGACACAAGGTACCTTGATTAAGCTTATTTTTATGGTCTGGTTCATAAGTTTTTCTGTGATTGGTATTTTATTCATGCTCACAATAAGCAAAGAAATCTGCAGGACAAACATAGTGGACACATACTGTAATAATCCATCTTTATTGAAGCTAAGCTGTGAGGATACAAGAGTGGTTAATTACTATGGCTTGTTTACTATAGCTCTTATACAAGGCTCATCCATACTGATAGTATCATTAACATATATCAAAATCCTAATTACCTGTCTTTCTACAAAACAGGCAAAATCTACAAGTAAGGCAATGCAAACCTGTGGGACACATTTAGTTGTTTTTCTGAGTTTTGAGGTTAACACTTTCTTACTACTGATTTCTCACAGGTTAGAAGCAGTATCTCCACACTTAAGAAGAGCCTTTGGTGTTTCAATTGTTATCTTTCCTCCAATTCTTAACCCTCTAATTTACGGGTTGAAAACAAGGGAGATTCGTCAAACGATATTTAAGTTATTACAAAGAAAGATTTCTTCTATCTAACAGGAAAATGAACTAAAAACATATGACTATTCTTCTCTTAATATTCCTATCTTAATAAATTAACAACTCTGCTGATATTATCTGAAATTATGTGCTGATAACAGTGGAATTTATATATGGATGGATATTTATTAACTTCAATCTACTCCAGTTATTCAGTAAATTCAGTACTATCTATATCAGGGGTGTCCAATCTTATCCACAAAGGGCCAGCGTGGGTGCAGGTTTTCATTCCAATCAAGCAGGAGCCACACCTGATTCCACCTGTTTAATCAGGTGATCTTGGCTTTCAATAGACTCAGGTATGGCATCTGCGTGGTTGGAATGAAAACCTGCTTGATCCATATAATGTGTATATATAATGAACTGTATATAATTTAAATACACTATAGGAGATACATGATGAGGAGCCATTACAAAAGCTTATATTTAATGTGCTGTCATAAAAACTAGCAGCTTGCAATCATGCAACTGAGATATACATGATCAAAAAGTATAAGAATTAAAATTTAAACAAGGACTTTCAATCACTTAAATAATTCTCTATGCTGTTCTTAATATCAATATTAACACAGTATAGTTACTGGAGCATTATTTCTAACATTGCAGCAAATTAAATTGATTAATGTACAATTGTCCATTATTTGATGATGAGTATGAATTGGCTTCAACTATTTTTTTCATTTGTAAATGTCACAAATTTATTACCTGGTTGATGAGATTTTTATAGGCAATTCTAAAGGTACATTCTGGTGATGGGTTTCATAAAATTGATTAAATATTTAGAAAAAATATACATATGGGCTGTACCATAATAACACTCTCATGCTGAATAGTCTATAAGCATTCAATATGTGGCTTTCATAAGTCATCTAATAAGCAGTGCACCTGTAAAATGTTATAAGATTGAGTAAATATTCAATACATTTAAACTGTTCATGTTCTGTTAAGATTAAGACACTTTAAATTATTGACACAAACCAGATTAACATGGTGCTTACTGATGAGGTACTGTTTAACTACTGTATGCTGAAATGTAATTTAAATGTCCATTTGATTTAGTTGGTTGGAAAAATCTTTTCAGATCAGACCTTTTACCTCAGATTTATGTTTTTGTACATTTTGTCATGAAAATGCATTACTTTAGGCTAGATCAAAGAATATTACCTTGACAGGAGATTAACCATATGTATTAACCATATTTAAACCATATTTAGACTTTAAGCATATTTAGAGTTTTTTTTGTAAATGATACACCATAATGCATTTACCTCTTTTACAAGCAGTTACTGATTAGCCATATTCCAACATTTAAGGCAAGACATTACAGGTAGAAACAATTTTGATCACATGAATAATTTTTCAGATTTTTTTGATGAATTCCATTGATTTCCCCTTAAAGTGTAGTAATAAAAATGCAAAACCCAACAGAAAAAACTTCTCAAAAATCTAACAACTTTGAAGAAGGCTTAAGCTCTGCCTGTTCAGAACAATTATTTCATGTTATTTATACCTGAAAATCTTGTTTGCCTATATATCAGTTTGTGTGTCATTATGATGTATTACTAAAGTTCCTTGTCGATTTTAGATTAACTTAATCCATGAAATTTTATATGTTCTTTCCTATCATTTTTAAAAATCTTATTACCCTATTCACTTGTAGTGTCTTGCGTTACATAAAAGTCTACACATGGTCTTAAACCCTTGGTATAATGAGCTTGTCTATATTCATGCAATCTCAAGATGGGTCTCCATGTTCTGTATCATAACACTGAAGGTGATGTCTGCTGTTGTTCATGATGTAAATCAGATTAAAACCATTATATGTTGCAGCAGGTCTCTTTGCGGGTTTCTATGCCCTTTTCATTATAATCATTATATTAAATAGAGAACTAAGCAGACAAGTACATGGTAATGCATTTAACTTGAGAAGTGGTGTTTTAGTGACTGAGGATTTGAGGACTGATCAGTACTAATATCTCACTGGCCTTTGAGAGAGGTCTTTAACCCTCAGTCATGTACCAGCCATGTTGTGCCTTGTTGCATGCCATCAACCTCACACAGGCCCTAGACAAGGAAACTGACACCTCATGCTTTTTTTGTTCTCTTTTCTTGCAATGACCATGCCCATTGTGGTTCCATGCCCACAAATTAAACATGCTGGTTAAATGCTGGTATGCTTAGTTAAAGTCCCCAGTGACGATGACAAATCCATCAGGGTGCACAGATTGTAGGTTGCCGATAGCCCCAAAGTGTTCATTTTGTGCTTCCCTTGCATTACTACCAGGTGGAATGTACACTGTGACAATGAGCATGGCAGTAAACTCTCTCAAACTCCATCAGGAATGAACAGTAGCTCGAGACTACTACAGCAACAACAAATGGTGCATGCTGTAAACACAAAGACCACCACTATTAGTCATGACAGACAGTGCTTAACACATCTGTATAACCAGGTGTGTTCCTGTTCCAGTAAAGTCTCAGAACTTAATTAACTTATTATGCCTTAAATGACTCATTAGGACTTGTTTATTTTAATTGTGTAATGATTCCCAGCCTTTGTATCATAACATGAATAGACAGCTTCAAGAAATAAGCAGATAGATATAAGGTAATGAATTTTACTTGGGCAGTGGTGGCATAGTAGTTAATGATCTGGGCTACCTAAGTTATCTAGGCCCTTAATCTTTAGCTACTCAGGGGTACCATATCATGAGAAAACATTTACAGGATATGGGGAGGCCCTCCTCCAGCCTGGTTTATGCATGACAAAAAGTGTGTTTAGCATAGTGTGTAAATCAACCCTATGAAATAGCCATGCTTTTTGGAGTTGCTGGCAAAGGGTCTAGAATGTAGACCACAGATTTCAAAATCACCAAAATTATCAGGGCAACACCTACTGCTGACACGGTGCCTTTAGGTCACCACATTCCAAAGGTCCCGTCAACCTTGCATGAGCCATAGACAGAAAGAATCATGCCCTCAGGCCCCTGGTGGGTTGATTGCCTCCCATTCCCCTCACGAGACAGACCCTAAGCAGCACTTCCCACCAATAAAAGGGCCCCACGAAGAATGGCCTTGAATGGCAGGGACTGATGGTGGGGCAATGTACAAACAAAAACATTGCTCATTTAGCATTGCCAACTGTAATTCAGTGAATCCTGATGACAGTACTACAGGCTTATGAGATTCATTAAGATTCATCATGCAAGCCACACTGTCACTCCAACTTATGGCAGACATAATTTCATTTGCAACATTCAGCCAGACCACTGTGTGTGGTATAGGTACCTGCTGAGGATGCTAGGACTACCCTCAACAACCTCAGCAGTAGTGTTATTGGGCTTGCTGGAGCTACTAAGACATTGAGAAGTGGGTTGAGGCCAGACCTCAAATACATATGCTTACCTCAGTGAGAGAGGCAGAAGTTCTTTCTAGTCAAGTCAAGTCAAGTGGAGTTTATTGTCAATTCAACCATATACAAGTACATATTGAAACGAAACAACGTTTCTCCAGGACCAAGGTGCTACATAAGACAAACACAGAACAACACAGAACTACAAGGGACTACATAATTTATACATAAAGTGCACAAACATGTGCAGATAGCACAAGACAGTACAATGACTACTGGGACAGACAATGGGCATAGTAAGTCCCAGTGCAGCGCTGACCAGTACACAGTTCTGTTTACAAGTGAACCTAGTGACAATAATGCAAAGAGTACAAGAGTACAATACAAGTAGCTGAAATAGCGTAAGCATAAGTGTAAACATAAGAGTAGCAGCCTATGTACAGTATAATAAGTATTGCAAAAAGTATTCTAAAAAAGAGGTCCACTTGGGAGCAGGTCTCATCAGAGAAAGACACTATAATACTGGCTTTACAGCAGTGTCATGACACAGGGGCATAGAGGGCATGTGTCCCCCAGGTGTGAGATCAGGACACATCAGCCAGCTGGAAGTGAGAGCAGTCTATATGACCCTGATTTGTTCTGAGAAGTCATCACATGCTTATCAGCTCAGAAGTCATGACAGTCAGATGCATCAATCTAGCCAATCCAGCCTATCTATTGACTCACCTACTTGGAGTACTGGTGAGGGAGTGTGTAATCCTGGGAGAGTGACATCAATAAGTGGTTTCCCAAATCTGGGACAAGTTGTGCAATTGCAGGTGGACCTTCTCAGTGAAACTCGGTGCCAACTGTCGTTCTGCCTAGAAGAGCTAGATAACCTACTGGGACAGGATGAACTGGCCCCATTCTGTACTGTATACTTTTCTGCCTCTACCATGTATTGATCCCATTTTGCCCAGAATTCAGCAGCTACTTTTGCAAGTGGTCTGCACACCCTTGTGGGTCACTCCTCAAACAGATCTGCTATCCCTAATGAAAAGAATGATTTAGTACACTAACCAAGTCACCTGTGCCGGGACTGAGGATTGTGATCTAGCAGTCCAGGAAACACACCTGAATGGTGGATTGTGATAACTTCACCCCTGCCCTGTGAAGGTTGTTGGTGATGTCACTAACTGTGGTTTTTGGGTTTTTCTTCACAGCTCTCACAATGTTTCTCTCATCAACTGTTGTTGTTTTCCTTGGCCAACCTGTTCCTTATCTGGTTGTTAGTACTTTCTTTCTTTTTCAGGACATTCCAAGTTGTTGTATTGGCTATGCCTAATGTTTATGCAATGGCTCTTTTCTCAGCTTCAAAATGGCTTGCTTTTTTCCCCATAGACAGCTCTCTGGTCTTCATCTTGGTTTATACTTTTTAACAAATGCAGTCTTCACAGGTGAAACCTAAGGCTCATACCAAGAGTAGACATTAATTCTTTAAACAATCAATTTAACCGGGCATATCTGGGCAGCAAGAAACAAGTCAGTCACGTGTTCCAGTATTTTTGATCACTTGAAAAAATGGGTGGATTAAAACAAAAGGTGTCATATTCTAAGTTGTTTAACACATCTAGATTTAAGTATGAGGAAATGAAAGCTAAGTTCTAATCCATCCTCTCATATTAATCTTTTGATCTCAAACCCCAATGTCTTCAATGTATAGCGAAAACAATAGAATTGGCCTTGCTGTTCCAGTAATTTCAGAGGGGACTGTAGTTTTGTTACAATTTATTCTGAAGTCGGTGGAGGTTTTTCATGATTATTTCTAGGAAAGCTTAACATAAAAATGAACCCATAAGCAGTAAGTGCAGTCTGGTCCTCTTAAAGCCTTGGGCGCTCTAGCTGGCAGCTACAACTTAATGCAAACTGCAAGTAGGAGCAAACATTGATAGGCAGTGACTAGTTAGCAGTTAGCATTTAGCTGGCCATGACAGAAAGTAGGCTTATACTGAATGGTCAGCCAAGATCAGGGATAAAATTACAGGTACAGGGCAGGCAGAAAGAAAAAAAAGTTGCCATTTCTTTAGTGCATGATCACCATTTTAATATTGAAATAGTGACATTGTCTCTGTCACAAGGGGTAATGTCAATATTTTAATATTAAGGTGTATGGAAGACCAGTCTGGCCTAGTACTATACAGTTTTCTTTCCAGGTGCACAGAATTCAGTGGTTACTGACGTTAGTGCTCTGCACACCCTGGTGGCTCACTTTTCAAGCAAATCTGCTATCACTAATGGAAGGTAGGTCTTGTACTGTATGTCCTTAAGTGGAAGCTGTTCCATGAGTTGTTCCACAATCACCCATATGAATCCTCCAGATCCACAATCTCAGAAGACTTCCTCTTCTGAATGCCTTCAAGACAGCCAGGGCTATACCCATCTTGAAAAAGCCCACACTAGATACCTCAGTCATCAGAAACTACTGACTAGTATTACTTCTCTCCTTTTTTCTATCAATTATCTCTTTATCTTTCCCAGTCTGCCTTAAAAGCAGCACACTCCACAGAACTCGCACATGTCACCATTACTGAGTAGCTTCATGCCATTAGATCATCAAAACTGTCATCAACCCTCATTCTCCTTGACCTTTAGAAGCCTTCAACACTGTCAATCAAAAGACTCTTCTGTCCATTCTCATGAGTGTTGGAATTACTGGGACAGCATGATGGTGGTTTGCTTCTTACCTGGAGAGAATGTCATATCAAGTGACATGGATGGGATCGACATCTCCATGCAGATTTTCCACTAAGTCCAACAAAGCTTTGTGTTAGGTCCTCTTCAGTTCTCCCTCTATACCTGCTCTCTCAGTGAAGTCATATTCTCACATGGTATTTCATACCACTGCTATGCTATATGCTATGCTAAGACACTCATCCTCTCCTTTCCTCCGTCAGACACTCATGTTTCGGCATGGATCTCAGCAGGTTTGGCAAACATCTTGTCATGAATGGCATGAAGCTTCTTAGTAAAATGAAATCCCAGGAACACTGAGCTGCTATGTGTCTCTGGAGATGCATCTTGTGATCTCCCTGGACAGCTCTCAACATCTGATAGTGCACACACCCTTGAGGTAATTCTTGAAAACAAATAATCTTTCTTGTCTCACATTGCTTACCTGACTCAGTCATGCAAGTTCCTCCTTTAAAGAATCTGGGCATTTCTAGAGGCCACTCAGATGATTGTTCAGTCTTAG
Source organism: Pangasianodon hypophthalmus (assembly GCF_027358585.1). NCBI lineage: Eukaryota > Metazoa > Chordata > Actinopteri > Siluriformes > Pangasiidae > Pangasianodon > Pangasianodon hypophthalmus. The sequence continues at coordinate 22,370,220 of NC_069723.1, read as the reverse complement.
CCTTTTCATTTCAAGACTGGACTAATGCAACTTGCTCCTGGCAGGTCTGTCCCTGCATGTCATCTGACCTTTGCAAATGATCCAGAATGCAGCTGCAAGACTTGTTTTCAATTTCCCCAGGTTCTCACACCACCCCATTGTTGTTTTCCCTATTCTTGTAACTGACTGCATCAAGTTTAAAACACTGATTTATTCACTTCAAAACCAAATACACACCAGCCACCACCTACCTGAAAACCTTGAATGGACTCACCATACCTCAAGGTACAAGGAAGACATGCATCAAGACAGTTCTCTGTCCTGGCACCCAGATGATGGAATGAATTTCCCCTGGCTGTCCAAACAAAGACTAAAGACATCTTCAGCAAGCACTTCAATTAGCACTTATTAAATCTATTTAAAATCTCTTGATGTGTGTTTTCTTTATTGCTGTAGTAACCTCCTCTAACATGGTTTTAGCTTGATGGGATTCTTAGTTTTTGACAGTGTGATCTAGCACATGTTTCTGATAGATACTACGAAGCACTTCTGCAAGCTGCTTTGGATTAGTTGCACCTATTAAATTTTGTAAAACTAAATGAGTGGCATGTACCTCATCATTTACATCTGATGCACTGCTCAATTCCCAAATACCACCTCTTCATCAGGGACTGCTAAATAAGGGCAGGTCCCCATTTATTACTAAAGGTTTATGTGGTGGCCATTGCAGCATGTTACAACACCATGGATGGCATCTCTCTAGGTCATTGTGATGGCGGGCCTAGAGCCCCTGCACTAAAACTGCGTATAATGTTACCTGATGTGGGAAAATGAGGAGACGGGAGGCAGGCTTGGTTGGAGCACACACAACAGCTTTATTTTTACTTTCGCTTTTCCCTTTTACTCGTTTTTCAGTGGTGCAACTTCATAGCTCACGTGTATATACAAACACACACACCAAGCTCTCTTCTCTAAAGCTCCCTATCTCAAGGTGCTCATCTGTACCTTCCTTATGCTCTCTGTTTCACTGCAACATGGAACAATAACTAGGAAATTCCCCACAGGTGTGTGTAATCCCTGTCATGCACCTTCTCCCACTCCGCCCTCCATTCACAAGACGGCGCTCAACCATGCCCCTGCATTCACATACACTATATTACCAAAAGTATTCGGTCACCTGCCTTGACTCACATATGAACTTAAGTGCCATCCCATTCCTAACCCATAGGGTTCAATATGATGTCGGTCCACCTTTTGCAGCTATTACAGCTTCAACTCTTCTGGGAAGGCTGTCCACAAGGTTGAGGAGTGTGTTTATAGGAATTTTTGACCATTCTTCCAAAAGCGCATTGGTGAGGTCACACACTGATGTTGGTCGAGAAGGCCTGGCTCTCAGTCTCCGCTCTAATTCATCCCAAAGGTGTTCTATCGGGTTCAGGTCAGGACTCTGTGCAGGCCAGTCAAGTTCATCCACACCAGACTCTGTCATCCATGTCTTTATGGCCCTTGCTTTGTGCACTGGTGCACAGTCATGTTGGAAGAGGAAGGGGCCCGCTCCAAACTGTTCCCACAAGGTTGGGAGCATGGAATTGTCCAAAATGTTTTGGTATCCTGAAGCATTCAAAGTTCCTTTCACTGGAACTAAGGGGCCAAGCCCAACTCCTGAAAAACAACCCCACACCATAATTCCTCCTCCACCAAATTTCACACTCGGCACAATGCAGTCCGAAATGTACCGTTCTCCTGGCAACCTCCAAACCCAGACTCGTCCATCAGATTGCCAGATGGAAAAGCGTGATTCATCACTCCAGAGAACGCGTCTCCACTGCTCTAGAGTCCAGTGGCGGCGTTCTTTACACCACTGCATCCGACGCTTTGCATTGCACTTGGTCTTTGCACTATGCGCTTCAGCATCCGCTGACCCCTCTCCGTCAGTTTAGGTGGCCTACCACTTCGTGGCTGAGTTGCTGTTGTTCCCAAACTCTTCCATTTTGTTATAATAAAGCTGACAGTTGACTGTGGAATATTTAGGAGCGAGGAAATTTCACGACTGGATTTGTTGTACAGGTGGCATCCCATGACAGTTCCACGCTGGAATTCACTGAGCTGCTGAGAGCGGCCCATTCTTTCACAAATGTTTGTAAAAACAGTCTGCATGCCTAAGTGCTTGATTTTATACACCTGTGGCCAGGCCAAGTGATTAGGACACCTGATTCTGATCATTTGGATGGGTGACCGAATACTTTTGGTAATATAGTGTACCTCCGCCACCCGACTCAGGCCGAGGAGCAGTCCAGCCTGCCGCCCACCACCCCTTGCCGGGAAAGGAAGTCCATGACAGCCATCTGTGCCCCCAGCATGTGGACCACCTGGAACTTGAACAGCTGAAGTGCCAGATACCAACGAGTGATCCGCGCGTTGGCATCCTTCATGTGGTGGAGCCACTGGAGCAGGGCATGGTCAGGGCAAGGCCTGTCCCAACAGGCAGTACCGGAGAGTTAGGATCGCCCACTTGATGGCCAGACACTGTTTTCTATGGTGCTGTACTTGTTCTCCCGCACAGAGAGCTTATGGCTGATGTACTGCACCGGGCGCTCCTCTACCCCCACCACCCCAGCCCCCTGTCTGATGCATCCGTCTGCAAAACAAAAGGGGAGAGAGAAGTCAGGAGAATACAACAGGGGACCTCCACAGAGTGCAGCCCTTACCTGCGTGAAAGCCTGCTGGCACAGCTCCATCCCCCTTTTTAGTAAGATCAGTTAGCGGGCTGGTGACTTCTGAATAATTAGGCACAAACCTACAATAATAGCCAGCCAGCCCCAGGAACTGTCTCATCTCCTTTCTGGTCTTGGGTCTCGGGCAGGCCGCAATCGCTGCAGTCTTTTCAATTTGGGGACGCACCTGCCCATGACCGAAGTGGAAGCCCAGTTAAGCATACAATATTGTGCAAAATGCTGAACTGAAATGTTTGTCCAATAAAACTGCTTCTTGCTAGTGATCATTATAGCAAAAGCAGTGAGAGAACTGCTTTGTTGATAAATTTGTCTTGTCTTGTTGGTGCCCACTTGACTCTGAAGTGACCTTCTGGTTAAACCTGGGGTTTTGAAAGGTTATACTACCAAACAACTGACCTTGCAGCTTTCCATGCCCAGGCACTCCGTACAGTGATACTTAGACAGGACAGAGACCATCTGATCCTCAGACCAGCTGTTCAACTGCCACAGCTTAAAGATGAAAGGGGCTCTCTTCTCTAAACAGAAAGTGACCTAGACCCTACCATGGCATGCCTCTCTATCAGGAGTGTAACCACCTCTTGGGCATTACTTAGAGGCATACTGCTGCATGATATTATCTGGCTGTGACTGAAAACATGGTGATGTAGTTCCTGTTTTCCTGTTGGTGGTTTTGAAATGTTTGCCAGGAGATTCTCATCTGTGTTGGCGTTTAAACAAAATGTCAATGCTTTTGTTTTCCTCTGTTATATTTTGACTTTCCCTTTTGCTGCCTCTTAATATTTTTGAAGAATGCTTTTGTCTAAAGACAGCAAACAGAGGATCCACATAGGATGTGCCTGTCATCACCAGAAAGCTACAACCAAGATATGTTCCTAAATTCAACATGACAAACACTGAGCTTGTTCAGTGTGGGATGTTTATTTTTTCCTCCTCCATCGTTAGTAATAGGTTTATTTGTGATAATTTCACATTAGTTATCTTTCTAATGGAGAAGACTGCACATAGCAGATAATCCTAAGGTCTTAGTCAAGAATAAGTTTTCAAAAATAGTTATCAGTCAGACAATATAACTAACTAAGTAGAAAACAATATAGCCATGTCAGAAGGGCAATTAAAATCTTGTACTATCATTCCAACAGGCTGAACTAATTTAGCTAATTTCCTCTTCAAAATCATCAACTTGTGTACTAGATCACCTACCTACATATTTCCTCAAACAGATACTACCAGAAGCAATTGGACCTTGATTTAAAATAATTAGTTCCTATTTTAACATTGGCTATGTTTCTCACTAAGATCCTAGGAAAGGTCATAGCTCAGCATTTAGGATCATAATTGCATAGGAATAACATTCTTGAAATCTTTTAGTCAGAATTTAGGCCTCATCACAGTACAAAGACAGTGCTGGTTAAAGTGGTAAATGACCTACTACTGGCCTCCAAATAGGGTTGTGCTCCTTGCTTGTGTTGCTTGATCTTATTGCAGCTTTTGATACCATAGATCATAATATTCTTCTAGATAAACTAGAAAATGTTGTTGGGCTTAGGGGAATGGCTTTATTCTGGCTCAGGTCATATTTGACTGATCTCTATCAGTTCGTAGATGTAAATGAGATGCCTGCCTTCTGGTTCTGCCTGACACCATCCTCATACTCTACTTCTGTTTGGAGCCTCCTTCACCAGGGAATCACTCACTACTGCTAAAGGTTGGCCTCTCACGGACAGCCTAAAGTTTGCTATGAGGTTGCTGTGAATGGTACCATACAGATCCCTTAAGATGATTATGGATGTTCTCACTTGGACAGTCTAATGCAGGAGTGTCCGATCTTATCCCAAAAGGTTTGGTGTGGGTTCAGGTTTTCATTCCAGCCAAGCAGGAGCCACACTTGAGTGTACTGAAAGCCAAGATCAACTGATTAAACTGGTGGAATCAGTTGTGGATCCTGCCTGATTGGAAAGAAAACCTGCACCCACACCGGCCATTTCCGGATAAGATTGAACACCCCTGGCCTAATGATTGCATTTGTTGAAGTGCACCTGGATGTTATAAGACTCAAGATGGAAGCTAGTATTTCAAACAGATACATATTCAAATACAATTCAAAGTCTCTTGCACATGCTTCCAAATGGACTGTACAGATACAGTATTGCAAATTATCATTTTACTTGTTGTTTTTCCCTCCATAAATCACTGTTAGCTGCAAAGCACAGAGGATTCCTCTCATCCCCACAGTCCCATGTAACCTAATCAACAACTGGGTTATGAAAAAAAAAAAAAAACACTTGACCCATGGGATAAAGTTAATATGGAGAGATACAAATACTTTAAGTCTCTGGGTGAGTACCCAAGTGGTGATAATAGTGATAATACCATCACCTCAGATGTGTTCAGTTGGTGGGTTTTGTGATGCTGTGGCACTTTCACCGACTTATTTATCAACATACTTAGTCTTATCAGCTTGTTATAGGTAAGAAAGCATAGGTGTCGTAAAACAAAACAATTTGTCCATGTTAAATGTCTTAACCCATATATTGTTATATTATTTTGTCCAGGACTTGTAGTTACAATGGGAGGAGACATGTCTCTTAATTCAAATTTGACACATTTTATGACAACTCTGACCATGGAATCGTTGGACATACCACCATCTAGTGCTTTTTCTATATTCATTTTTGGCATCATCACATACTGTTTAATTTTGTTCTTCCAGTCCATGCTACTTGTGACTATTATTGTAAAAAGGGATCTGCATAAACCTGTGTACATACTGCTGTTTAATTTGTCCATATGTGACCTTATGGGAGCTACAGCTTTTTACCCTCAGCTGGTTTGCAGTATATTGTCTCAGACAAGAGAAATCTCCTACCCTGCTTGTGCCTTGCAAGGCATCCTTCTTCACCTGTATGGCAATGGATCTCTTTTATTTCTCACTGTTATGGCTTATGACCGATACATTGCCATTTGCAAGCCTTTGAGATACCATAATCTGATGACACAAGGTACTGTGGTGAAACTTATTTTTATGGTCTGGTCCATAAATTTTGCTATGATTGGGGCTTTATTTGTGCTCACAATAAGTAAAGAAATCTGCAGGACAAATATAGTGGACACATACTGTAATAATCCATCTTTATTGAAGCTAAGCTGTGAGGATACAAGAGTGGTTAATTACTATGGCTTGTTTACTATAGCTCTTGTACAAGGCTCTTCCATACCGATAGTATCATTAACATATATAAAAATCCTAATTACCTGTCTTTCTACAAAACAAATACAATCTATAAATAAGGCAATGCAAACTTGTGGGACTCATTTAGTTGTTTTTTTGAGTTTTGAGGTTAATATATTCTTACTACTGATTTCACACAGGTTAGAAGCAGTATCTCCACACTTAAGAAGGGCCTTTGGTGTTTCAGTTGTTATCTTTCCTCCCATTCTTAACCCTCTAATTTATGGGCTGAAAACAAGGGAAATTCGACAAACAATGTTTAAGTTCTTACAAAGAAAGATTTCTTCTATCTAACAGAAAACAAAGTAAATATATAGTCTTTTGCGATGTACCAAATAAATTAAGTTAAAAAAAATAACTAGGCTTTTCCTCTGCACTAAAATAAAATGACTTCTGAAATTATTCACTGATATACCATTGAAATATGAATATTATTTTTAAATTCTACTCCTGTTATTTAAAAAAAATTTATTTTACAATCAAATAAAAAATATATGAAATACACAACTGAATAAGCATGCTGATGAGCTGTTAGAGGACCTTGTATTTATTTTGTTGTCATGAAAACTCTCTGATCAAACCTAGTCGAAGACATAAATTTAAACCAGGATGTTCAATCACCTAAATAATCTTCTGTCCTGTCATAAAAATAAGTATTATAGTCTGAGTCAAATTCAACTTTATCATCCTGCATATTGCACAACAGAATCAAGTAGTGCGCCCTTTCAGTGCTACACTGCGCATACACATTAAACAAAAGCATTAAATGCAAGCAATAAAAAGAATATACATGATAGTGTAAATAGCTTAAGATGCATAGAGTATTTCATGCAAATGTGCAAGGAGCTCTCTTCCCTAAACAGAGAGTGGGAAGTCTCTGTTTAGAGAAGAGTCATTTATGTTTGGCTATCTGTAAATGTGCTAGGATTTATGTCCTTAACACACAGTATAGTCATCGTAACACACTTTTTAACAGTCCCTCAAATGAACTTAAAAAACAAAAAGATAAAAAAAGAAATTTACTGTTATAAAGTACAATTATCCATAATTTAATGTTCTTTATATCACTGGTTTACACTGTCCCCGTAATTTACTATTATAACTGTACACTGAAATTTACATGTACATTTGATTTAGTCATTTGTAAGATTAGCATAACAGTGTGTACAGTTACAATGTGGTCACTTTTTTTTTAAATTACAAATATGTGATGAACAAGTCAAGAATGCTCTCTATCATCAGTGGCAATTGCATATAAAGTATAGAAGTATATATAAATAGTTAAAAGAATGGTAGATATACAGTATATTGTATCCACAGGTACTTATATTACATGGTGTCAACATGAAATGCGCTGAACCGGGATATGTCCAACATATTATTGTATTCAATATACAGAAGAGAATTCATTGCATCCAAGAAGCCACCTTTTATATCACTTGTATTATTTGTCTTCTGTTTATCTGCCTAGGGAGAAGCTAAGTACAACACATTTCATTTTACTTCAGATTAATGTTTTTGTACTAAAAGTCACAGTGTTTTGTACTGAAACTCACAGTGAATTATAGGTTCACAACACAGAATTCCTATTTCACAATTTGGTTTTTGTGATTTTAGTAATATAGATACTGTAAATGTATTTGCTGGTTAACCTTAGCCTAGAATAATATATTTTCTTGGGCCGAGATGTGTTAACCACATAACTTGCATATAACATATAACAGCATGTTAGTGTATGTCCATGATTTCTGAAATAAAATATTCTTAATAAATATTCTATAATAAATATGGTATTTATAATAATTATAATAATAATAATAATAATAATAATTTATTAGGTTTAGTTTTTGGGTTTGTTACATTCCAGAAAGATCAGAAAAGTTTGTTGGACAGACTGTCAGAATCAACTATAAAGCTGGGACACACTTACAGTACAGTGCTGCTTCAAGTCAAAATGGGATCCAGCATTTCATTGTAATGCCCATGTGATTTTCTGAGAACATTTTCTTTTAATAATGATGGAGAAAATTAATAATTTAAGAATGAAGAAAAATATGCACAATGAATGTACAAGTTTTATAATATTTTTAAAATTAGTTAATTATATTATTATGTTTGTGGAGAGCCAGAAGAAATATGCAGCCCTGTGCATAGCGCATGGTCTGTGTGAACTATACGGAACAGTTCAATGTGTGAAAGCATATTTCTTTTGTTTGTACAGAAATATAGTAAAAATGTGGTTTTATGTAGAGCTCAATAAGGCAGTCAGGCTAAAACCAAATAGCATCTCCCATTAGTATAATGTTAAAGACCTTGCCCTTTTTCAAATTTTCATGGGCAGGGTTGCAAGGTTTTGCATATAATGTCCATGTACTGCATATACCTGTATACTACAAATCAGAAATGTGCACTACTTTTAATTTTTTTCCCCAAAAAAATAATGAGATAAAGAAGAAAAATATCTACCTCTTCATATGCCCGCATACGCATTTTGGGCTAGTTTCAAGACTTTTTTTTTGTGGTTTTTGAGTTGTAGTTGGGGTTTAATAGGAGTTTTTACTGAAACCTGGCAACCCTCCCCATCAGCTTTCACAAGCTGTCCTTTAAAGAACAGCAAAGTAAAACCATCACTTTCATGCAACCCTTTTTGTTTTGTCCAGTGTCAAATTACAAATATTAATATGCCAATTTTTTGTTTCCGTACTTGCATTCTTTTAGGACACCTTATCTGTTAAAACCGAATAATGTATTTGTGTTCAGTTACACCCCTAGTGTACAGCACAAGTTGGATTTGCATTAGAATTTCTACTAACACTCAGTGCTAATAAATAAAAGCTGAAGGGCTTGTTACTCAGTATGACCAAATGTGTACGCATCGAATTCTCAAAAAATCTTTTTGATATTTTATAACAGAATTACTACCCAAGCAACTTATAAAATATCTGAAAAGGTACCTTACATCTCTCACATAAACATGTACAATCGATTTAGGGATAAATGAATTAACGTTGTCTCTCATGTTAGGAAAATCAGCTGGACAACTTCTTCCTTATTGCACCTCACATCACAAGAGGGCACTCGATAGCTTTTGCAAAAGAAACAATAGAATTATATTATTTATATTATAAAGAAGCAAAAGAATTATTTAGTGGAATAACAACTGCAATGGTTTCCAGCTTCTCTATCTTAACATTGAAGAATGTTTGATTGATTTTTCATTTTTCAAAGAATTTCATTGATTAAAATTCTTCATGCTGATAAACTAATGAAAGCTGATGCATTTCGCTGCAGGTCTCTTTGTGTGTCTCTATGTCCTATGCATCAAACACATAATTATAAGTAAAGAGCTCCATGGAATAAGTAGACAGGTATACAGTAATGCATTTAACTTGGGCAGTGGTGGCTCAGTGGTTAAGGGTATGGTCTACCAGTCAGTATCCATCTCCCACTGGTCCCCGAGGCCATTACTACTTGCCTGCTCCAAGGGCACTGGTTCATGAGAGACCCTGCATGAGGAAATGGGTAGGCTCTCTTCCAGTCTGTTTCATGCACAACCCAAAGTGTTTTTAGCAAAACTTGCCTTGCCAGATGTATATAAATCAATCTTATGAAATACGGTGAATATAAAAAGTCCACGCACCCCTTGTAAAACGGCAGGTTTTTGTGATGTAAAAAATGAAACCAGGATAAATCATATCAGAACTTTTTCCACCCTCAATGTGAAGTTACAATGTAAATTAAAAAATTAAGTGAAAAAACAATCAGAAACATTTTAGGGAAAAATAGGAAAAGTAAAAAACTTACAATAACCTGGTTGCATAAGTGGGCACACCCCTAAAGTAATACATTGTTGAATCACTTTTTGATTATATCACACCACTCAGTCTTTCTGGCACATCTTGACTTATATATTTTCTCGGTCTTTGTTGAAAAAAACATTCTAGATCCATCAAATTGTAAGGACATCTCGTGTGCACAGCCCGCTTCAGGTCACCCCACAGATTTTTAGTTGGATTCAGGTCTGGGCTCTGGCTAGGCCCTTCAAAAACATCAATCCTTTGTGGATTTGGATGTATGCTTTGACTCATTGTCGTGCTAAAAGGGTTAATTCCTTTTCATCTTCAGCTTACTAGTAGACACCTGAAAGTTTTGCACTAAAATCTACTGATATTTGTAGCTATTCGTGATTCCCCCCACCTTGATAAAAGCCCCAGTTCTGGCTGAAGAAAAGTAGCCCTAAACCATGATGCTGCCACCACCATGCTTCACTGTGGTTATGGTGTTCTTTTGGTGATGTGCTTTGTTTGCACCAAACATACCTTTTGAATTATGGAATTATTATACCTTTTGGAATTGGTCTCATCAGACCATAACACATTTTGCCACATATTTTGGGGTAAATTTTTTTAAGCTTGTTTTTTGTGAGAAAGGGCTTCTGTCTAGCCACCCTACCCCATAGCCCAGACATGTGAAGAATAAGAGAGATTTATGTCTCATGCAGACAGTAATCAGAACTTGTCAGATATTCCTGCAGGTCCGTTAATGTTGCCGTAGGTCTCTTGGCAGCCTCCCTGGTAAGTTTTTGTCTTGTCCGTTTATAAATTTCAGAGGGACATTCTTGGTGATGTCACTGTGGTGCTCCATTTTCTCCACTTCTTGATGATGGCCTTCACGGTGTTCCAGGGTACATCTAATGTTTTTTGTACCTCTCTCCTGATCAATACCTTTCAACAATGGGACCCTGTACAGGCTTTGTAAGCTCTTTGTAGAACACGGCTTCAGAAGTCAGATGAAACCAAGATGAGGTGAAGAAAATACTACAGAAACAGCTGGTCTTTATTTGGTGTTATTCAGAATAATTTCATTGATGACAGCTGTATCAATTTCTTTTGAACATGAGACTGAATATGACCATATTTCAACCCATATAAAGACTCCATCAACTTTGCATAAGCCTTATACATAAAGAGCCGTGCCTTCAGGAAAAGTGTAGTTAGCACAGTCTGCCTTGCTGTAAGTGTATAAATCAATCTTATGAAATATGCCCTGTGTCCCAGAAAGGCACTAGAAAGGAGAGTAGAGATTTCAGAATTTAAAAAAAACATCCATGCCACACTGTGCCTTTGTTCCATCCTCCATAAAGGTGCCATCAACCTCATATGAGCCCTAGACAGAAAGATTCATGCCCTCAGACCCCTAGCAGACCCCCTACCATTCACCTCATGGGGCCAGCCCTAAACAGCACCCCTCACCACTAAATGACCTGATGAAGACTGGCCATGGAGGGTTGAGTCTTGTAGTGGGGCAGTTCACAGCCGAAAGCATTGCTCATTTGATAGTGCCTATAGTAAGTCAGTGAATCCTGATGACAATATTACAGCAATAGGAGATTCACTGAGAATGCTATCCACACTATCCACAATGCTGTCACTCCAATGTGTGGCAGATATTGCATTTGCAATGCATTCATACCTGCTGAGGATGCTAGGACTACTGACAGCAACCTCAGCAGTAGTGTCATTGGGCTTGCTAAGAGATTTTCAGTGGATTACCAGCCTGGGCCCTAAATACCACAGGCTATTGTGAAAAATGTGCTCACCTCAGTGAAAGGAGCCCAAATTGTCCCTTGCTGGTGATACCCTTTCTAACAAAAAATATCAGGTTGGGAGCAGGGCCCCCTCAGAGAGCAGACACTATGACACTGGCCAAACAATGCAAAAAACTGCAACAAACAACATCTTAGCAAGTGAAATATCTTGAATATAGTCACATCCAGTATTTCCTATTATAAAAATCACCTTAACCTAATATGAGTAGTAACTTATTTCTAGAGGTTTTACTAATTTCAAGCTTTAAATGTTCTTATTCTATTGGCAGATAATGTTCCTTCTTTCTAGAAATAAATTAGTAAAAATGTCTAGAAATACGTTTAACAATCTTTGGTTTATTGAAAACTTATAATAGGAAAAAATATATGCATTTGACTATATTCAAGATATTTTCACTTGCTGTCATATTTTTTGCAGTGAAGCTTCATGCCATTAGATCAGCCAAACTGTAACTGGTCTTCATTCTCCTTGGTCTTTCAGTAGCCTCTGTCAATCACAAGTATCTTCTGTTCAAATTCATTCACCTTTTGGAATTACTGGGATTGCATTGTGGTGTTTTGCTTCTTACTTGGAGACAAGGTCAAAGGCAGTGGAGGGGCTTTGCATCAACATTTTCATACCACTGCTATGCTGAAGACACTCAACTCGTTCTCTCTGTTCCTTCTCAGACACTCTTATTTGCATGGATCACAGCATTTTGTCATGGATGGCAGCTCATCAGCTGGAACTAAATCCCAGCCACAGTGAGCTGCTGTATATACCCAAAGATGCATTCCCATAACAAGGTCTTTTGAACTCCTTCGACAACTCTCACATCATCTGACACCACACACTACCCCTGATCTGGAGGATCTGGCCATTTCAATCCATAGAGGCCACTCAGGTGTTTGTTCTTTCCCTTGTCACAAACTACTGCAACTCATTCCTGGCAGGTCTGCCCCTGTGTGCCATCCAACCTCTGCAGCTGATCTAGAAGGCAGCTGTAAGCTGTATCACACCCTGCTCTGCACTACATTCCTTTTCAACCTCTAGCATGGGCTTGACTAGACTCACCATCCCCTAGTGAAAGAGGAAAACACGGATCAAGATTCTTCTCTGTGCTGGCACACAGACGCAGCATCAAAATCTAGCACAAAAACTGTTTTTTGATAGAGCTTACAAAATACTTCTGTAGGTCTCTCTCTGTCACTGATGAAAGATGCAAGGAGCGCCCTTGTCCAAACAGAGACTTGCAAAGTCCAAACAAAGCTTGCATTGCTGCTACCTGGTGTCATTGTTATCTCTGAACAAGACTGTGTAGAGAACGTTAGAGGGGAATATATTCAAAGTTAAAAAGGGACACGTGGAACAAAGTTTTAAAACACCACCTATAGCAAAACCTGCTTAATTCTACCAAACGACATTTAAGCAGAACATGCCATATTATATGATTAGACTGGTATTTATCAAATTATAGTATTATATTCATTTCAAACAGATACATACATATGCAAATTTCCATTCCGTGCTTCCAAATGTACTTCCAAACACAGACTTGCACGTTATCCTCAGCATATTACTTGTTTTTTACTATAGGCCACTGTTAGCTGCAAAGCTCCAAGGATACCTCAAAAACCCACAGTCCCATGTAACCTAGCATCAACAACTGGGATTTGAAAAACATTTGACCTTTGGGATAAAGTTTACATGGAGAGATCCAAATATTTTAGGTCTCTGGATGGATACCCAAGTGATGAAAATGAACACCATCAGCTCAGATTTGTTCAGTTTGTGGGTTTCGTGATGCTGTGGCACTTTCACTGAATTAGTTGTCAACATACTACATAAATACTTAGTCTTATCAGTTTGTTCTAGGTAAGAAAACATAGTTGTAGTAAAACAAAATAATTTGCCCATGTTAAATGTCTTAAGTCGTATTTTGTTATATTATTTTTTCCAGGTCTTGAAGTTACAATGGGAGGAGACACATCTCTTAATAATTCAAATTTAACACGTTTTATGACTATTCTGACCATGGAATCGTTGGACATACCACCATCTAGTGCTTTTTCTATATTCATTTTGGGCATCATCACATTCTGTTTAATTTTGTTCTTCCAGTCCATGCTACTTGTGACTATTGCTGTAAAAAGGGATCTCCATAAGCCTATGTACATACTGCTGTTTAATTTGTCCATATGTGACCTTATGGGAGCTACGGCTTTTTACCCTCAGCTGGTTTGCAGTATATTGTCTCAGAGTAGAGAAATCTCCTACCCTGCCTGTGCCTTGCAAGGCATCCTAATTCACCTCTATGGTGGTGGATCACTTTTATTTCTTTCCGTTATGGCTTATGACCGATACATTGCCATTTGCAAGCCTTTGAGATACCACAATCTGATGACACAAGGTACTGTGGTGAAACTTATTTTTATGGTCTGGTCCATAGATTTTGCTATGATCGGGTCTTTATTTATACTCACAATGAGCAAAGAAATCTGCAGGACAAATATAGTGGACACATACTGCAATAATCCCCCTTTAATGAAGCTAAGCTGTGAGGATATGAGAGCGATTAACTATTACGGCTTGTTTACTATAGCTCTTGTACAAGGCTCTTCCATACTGATAGTATCATTAACATATATCAAAATACTATTTACCTGTCTTTCTACAAAACAGGCAAAATCTATAAGTAAGGCAATGCAAACTTGTGGGACACATTTAGTTGTTTTTCTGAGTTTTGAGATTAATACATTCTTACTACTGATTTCTCACAGGTTAGAAGCAGTATCTCCACACTTAAGAAGGGCCTTTGGTGTTTCAATTGTTATCTTTCCTCCAATTCTTAACCCTCTAATTTACGGGTTGAAAACAAGGGAAATTCGTCAAACGATATTTAAGTTATTACAAAGAAAAACTTCTTTTATCTAACAGAAAACTAAACTAAAAGCATATGCATATACTTATTTTAATATACTTTCCTTAGTAAATTAAGATAAACAAAATGATGCACTAATGTAGCAGTGGCATATCTACCCCTGTTATTCAGTCAGTTTAATTTATATAATGAAAATATATACAGTTCCATATAGAAATGAAACACAACACAGTACCATAGTAAAACAAAATAATTTGCCTGTTAAATGTCTTAACCCATATGTTGTTATATATATTTTTTCAAGTCTTGAAGTTACAATGGGGAGAGACACATCTCTTAATAATTCTAATTTAACACATTTTATGACTATTCTGAGCATGGAATCATTGGACATACCACCATCCAGTGTTTTTCCTATATTTATTTATTTCTTTTTTTTTTTTTTTGCATAATCACATACTGTTTAGTCTTGTTCTTCCAGTCCAAGCTAAAAAGGCTCCTTACATACAGTTCCTTATCTAAAAGAAACACAACAGGAGATGCATGATGAGGAGCGATTAGAAGAGCTTATATTTATTGTGAGATCATAAAAAGTGGCAGCTTGTAATTGTGCATCTCTAAGACTTAGATCTAAACCAGAACTTTAAATCACCTAAATAATTCTCTGGCATATTATGAAGCTCAGTATTAATACAGCATAGTTATTAGGACATCATTTCCAACAGTGCCAGAAATTAAATTGTTTGAAGTACAGTTGTTCATTATTTGATGTTGAATGCATTACTACCTATGTCACTTTACTTTACCACCTGGTTCATGAGCTTTTTATATGCAGTTCTCTAAAGGTACATTCTACTCATGATTTCATAAAAAAATGACCATATATTTAGAAAAAAAAATGTATGGCTGTACCATAGTAAAGCTGTCACGAGCTGAAGACATTTCTGTTCTATAAACACCCACTATGTGACTTTCATAAGTCATCTAACAAGCAGCTGTTCTAAAAAAAAAAACAAAAAAAAAAAACTACAAGACAAATAAACACCAATTTTACATTTAGTGTAACTGGAAAGATATTTTAAACTATTGACACTTTTAAAAGATGAGACATCAGTAACTAATTTAACGCAGTGCATACTGATGAGAAATACTATTTATTATTATAACTGTACATTTGATTTAGACATTTGTAAGAATCTTTAATCCAGAACAACTTGCAGAAAATACTTTTTAATTTGGATGTATGCTTTTGTACTGAAAGTCATCATGTTCTGTAGTGACACTCACAGTGCATTGTGGGAGTTCTGTTTTGTGAACCTATGTATGTTGTGATTTATTTAATTTGTCATTTTAGTAACACAGATACATGTGTGTGTACATTAACGTTAGGCTACAGTGAAGAATATTACCTTGATGGGAGAGCAACCATATTTAGATTTGTGTTTTTCTTATATATACACTGTACCATAATCTCTGTCTTTCTTTTACAAGCAATTACAGATAGCCGTATTCTAAGACAAACACTACAGGTAGGAACAACAATTTTAGTCACATCAATTCCTGAAATTTGTGTCAGTTTATGTTATATGTCAAGTTCATTTTAAACTTAATAAACTACACTAACTAAAGTAAAAACCTGAATTACATTTTGTATTTTCAACTAGTTTTTCTATTTTTTACAATTTTTCTATGCTCAGAAACAAAAAATCTCTGTTTTCAGATAACCTGCAATCAAGAAAATTTACATGTTAATTCCTAACCCTTATTAGAAAAATATTACAGAGGAAGTTGATTATTGATGAATTTACATTAGATTTTATACTGAAAATGGATTTTTTTTAAATTAAAAAAAAAGTGTATGGTATTCTCTTGTTTAAAAAATTCTCAATTTCTGTAAAAGTCTTTGTCTTGAGAGTGTCATTAGACAATGCCTCATTTGCATAAATAAATGTATTTTATTTATTTGCATAAATTCTTAATTAAAGTTCCAATACAAAAAGTACTTGTAAGAATATCAGAAAAGACTGACTGTGATATCTATTTTTTTTTCACCTTTCTTGTCTTTAGTCTCCATCTTCTGTGTCAGAACACTGACGGTGATGTCTGTTATAAATCTGATTAAAGCGGTTACATTTTCCTGGAGGTCCCTTTGTGTGTTCCTATGTCCTTTTCATCAATAACATAATTTTATGGCCTTCACTAAATAAGCAGACACATACAGTGTGCATTTATTCTAGGTAGTGGTGGTTCAGTGGTTATTGATGTGGGCTACCGATCAGTATCAGTCTGCCACTGGCCCTTGAGTGAGGCCTTAATCCTCAGCTGCTCCAGGGGCACTGTACCAATCTGACATAGGAGCCAGGAGACATTGCTTTCAGCCTGTTTTATGCATGGCACAAAGTATGGTTAGCATAGTCTGCCTTGCCTGATGTGTCTAAATCAGTCCTATGAAATCTGCCCTGTGTGCCAGGGATACTCTTTAGACCTCCTCCCAAATGACCGTAGAAAGGAGTGCACAGATTGCAGAATCAAAATAGCCGAACGTACAGGTCACATGGCACCTTAAGGTCACTGTAACCCAGTCCCGTGTTCAAATGCTCACAACAGTGCATTCAACCCCATGCAAACCTAGCAGGCAGTGCAAACCTGTGTGCCTCCCATTTACGTCATGGTGAGTTGTACCTCACCACTAAAGGACCTCCTGAGCATGCCCATGAAAGACACATAATTCAACATATTTTCTTATTATAAAAGACAGTGGTTTCTGTCTGTCCATTTTAGATTTGAAAGAGCTTAACTGATCCTTAAAAGCCAAGAGGTTAAGTTAGGCCCATTCCATATGCTAAATATGTCAAACTGGTTCATATCGGTGGATCTGTGCACCTTTGGAGATTTGCCTTCCAAGAGCCGACATTCCATTTCACAGTTCTACCCTGTGGCCTTTCTCAAGCACCACTGGTATTTTTGAAATGCATGTAGGCTGACCTGTCTCCTCTGTTGGCCAGAGACATCAGGATACTGTTATATTTGGATGACTGATTCTTCTATGCCCCCACCAAGGAGCAGACCATTCAAGTGTCCAACCACCCCACCCCACCCCAAACACATCCCTCAACTGACTGGATACCTCTTTAAAGCTCACTTTAAATGTCAATTTCATTAAATATATGACTTGCAACTCCAACTTCCCCTTAAACACTCTGACACACTGAATGTATAAAAGTTCAGGAAGTGTGCATACCAGACTCACGTCAACACTTAATTTGCACAGTGCCTTAAGTTGCACAATACTTAACCTCATGGAAATAAGACAGATGTGTTTTATACCACCACTGTTGTTTGTGTCTGAATAATTTTTATATTTCCTATTTTTATGCCATATTATCCTGTTCCAGTGTTGTACACGTTGTGTGATTTTTAAACCCTGTCATTATTTTATTTGTTATTATTTATATGTCAGTAAAGTTCTTGAATCTCAAATCTACAGTCCCCTTCAAAAGAATTGGAACAGTAAGGCCAATTCTTTTGTTTTTGGTATACACTGAAGACATTTGGGTTTGAGATCAAAAGATGAATATGGGATGATAGATCAGAATTTCAGCTTTCAGTAACATGGCTATTTTTAAGAGTTTCTTCTAAATTTAGCTTTTACTTTTAGCCTTAAATTCTTTGGCAATACAGCTCAGATCAGAATTTAATTAAGCCTTGGCCATATGGGTCTTTTGTCTCTGATCCCACAATGCTGTATGGACTTAATTATGTGTCCATTTTGCCCTCAATCCCACTACTCCTGAGGGTGTTTTTGTTTCCTTTTGTGATAATAATTAAACTAATTCCTCATTTGGTTGTTCTTAAGAATGAACTATTTCATCTTGAATATAGAAAAAAGTGAATATAATGGTTGAAATATGCAGTATGTTTAAAATAAATAAAAGTACATGATTGGGCTTTGTTTAAGATTAATGAGTAAGTAATAAGTGTGTCTGCTGTTTGTTTCACACAAACATCACACACCTATACATTATGCTTTTGATACTTTTATGAATATGGTAATAATATCTTACCAATATGTTTTTTTGGGTGGGAGGTTCAGGAAATATACAGTCAGTTAACAAAAATCTCATTTACTTTTACCAACAACTGCATCACAAATATGGAAAATAATTGCTTTTTTGATAGATATGCTGATGTTATGATGTTAAGTGTAACATATTTTTATGTTTTGTTTGATATTACTACCATCCAAGACATAAACAGTAACATATCCCAAAAGGCATTATTAGCTACAGTGTTCATTAGTGAAACAAGCTACTTATTCATGGAGGAGTCTCACAGGATTAATTACTATGTACAACTGCTAGTAGGATATCATTAGCTGAATCCCCATACATGTGATTAATGAAAGGATTTGTGTTCCAAGACATAATGGCCTAATGCTGTGTCCCAGAGGTGTGGCAATGTTTTGATTTGAAAATGCTCATACATAACACTGAGATAACAACAACAACAATTATTGCAATAATGCTCTACCTTCATTAATATTTTATAAAATTTGAAGTAAAACAAAGTGGAAATAAATGTTTCATTCACTCTTTTGTGACCTACATAGTGGTTGAATTGTTGACTCTGGAAATGCCTCTTATCCATATTCTAGTCTGTTTTTGATCACTACTGATAGTGAGGAAAATCTGCCTTGATCATGCCAAGGGCATCACTTGTCAACTGATTTCAACTTTCCTCATGGAATATTTTACTGGTCTTTTGTTCAGGAAAAGGGATAAAGGAGAAACTGTGCTTATATGTAGGAATAAAAATTTCACCCCTGCTGGACTGATTACCATATCATTTAAAATGGATGACCCATTCTAAGAGACCGGTTAATATTCATTTATTCATTCAGTCACCTTCCATTTTTCTTGGTGAGGCTTGCAGTGGCCACAGGCTGAAAAGGTCAGTCCAGACTTCTCTAGCCACTACAGATTCCAGCTCCTCGTGGGTGATCCCCAGATATTTCCAAGCCAACTGCGAGATGTACTCTCTCCAGTGAGTCCTTGACCTATCTTTATATGGATTTCTGTAAAGCTGCTTTGCAGCAATGCCCCATTGTTAAAAAGTGCTATATAAATTAAATTGAATTGGTCTGCCACAGGGTCTCTGCCCAGTAAGAATAAGCCCTGTAACTGGGCAGAGGAAGTGCATTTGAAACATCTGTACACACAGCCCACAGCTTGTGTCCATAGGTGAGAACAGATGTTTACATTTACAGCATTTAGCAGATGTCCGTATCCAAAGCGATTTACAAATGTGCTCTGTGTTTTAGGGAAGATGTCATTGACTGTAGGCTTTTTCACACACATCTTTGCATGAGGATAAAATATAATATAAATTAATATAACATGGAAATCCTTGTACCTCAGTGGTAAGGCAAATAAAAAGTTCTGTTGCACTCTAACATTCTTGAACAAAGCAAACTGATGCTTCACCACAACCATGTTTTAACATACTAAAGTAACCATAGAGATCCTTCAAAAGAACAAAAGGAAGAGCAAAAATTATACATTTGTAGTTACTGGTACAACTGGAAACAACTTGAGCTGTATCTCTGTCTGATTTTCCATCCATAAAGGACTATAAATGGTTGTCTTTATAGATCAGGGTTCATAGGTTTCTAAAAGGGTTCTAGTTTGGAACTCATTGTCACTGTTCTACCTAGAAACTTTAAGCTTTCCATCAGAAGGACAGCCACCAAACCCCTAAGGAGTTTAAGTTGATTTTTTTTTTTTTTGCTAAGAATGTACCATTGTTCTTGCCTTTTTGCCAATCTCAGTTAGTCCATTCTCTACTCAACTCCTGGTATCAGAGTGGCAATGATTATTACCTTGAGGACTGGAATGTATACAGAAATGAGAATTGGTGGTGGGTGAATGTTAATGACTTGTTGGATCTTATCTGGACTGACCTGCTCCTTGTTCCTTGTTTGAGAGATCAGCTCCTAGGTTGGTATTTCAGGGCACAAATTCATAATCATGGACACAGAGAACCCACTGTCCTCCACATTTTAGTGTTTTCCCTACTCTAACAGACCCACTTCGACTTGGGAAGCATGGTTAATTAGCTGATTACTTGAATCAGGTGTGTTGGGAACAGGGAAAACACTCCAGTTACTCCAGGGTTGGGATCCTGTGTTCCAGGGTATCTGGGGATGGATGAGAGATAGTACTCAGCCAGTTCCTGAGTGGGTTTTCTAGCACTCCACTTCACCAGCCCTGTCTAGTCAGTGTATTCACCTGTTTTTCATTTACATGTAGTGTGAATTTATTCACCTATGTTGATTAGATCTTGTTAGGTTTTCACTCTTTTAACCATTAAGTCTTATTTTTTGGTTGTTTTATTAATCTGAAAAAATTGAATTGTCAGTGGTATTTGCAACATGGAGCCACTCAAAAATATGTATGAGAATATATGTATATGTATATGCACTTCCCGAACATTTTATTGGGAACACTGTACTAATACTGGGTAGGTCCACCCTTTGCTCTCAAAACAGCCTCAATTCTTCATGTCATGGATTCCATAAGATGTTGGAAATATTCCTTTGAGATTCTGGTCCATGTTGACATGATTGCGTCACGCAATTCCTGCAGATTTTTCAGGTGCACTTTCATGCTGCGAATCTCCTGTTCTACTCCATCACAAAGGTGTTCTATTGGATTCAGATCCGGTGACTAGGAAGGCCACTGAAGAACACAACTCTGTCATGCTCATGAAACCAGTTTGAGATGACTTTTGCTTTGTCACTTGGTGTATTATCAGGCTGTAAGTATCCATTAGAAGATGGATAAATTGTAGCCATGAAGGGATGCATATGGTCAGCAACAATACTCAAATCGGCTGTGGCATTCAAGCGATAATTGATTGATATTAACAGGACCAAACTGTGCCAATAAAACATTCCTTGCACCATTACAACACCTCCACTAGACAGGACTATTGACACAAGGCAGGTTGGGTCCAAGTATTCATACTGTTGGGGCCAAATTCTGACCCTGCTGTTTCTGATTCTGCTGTTGATGCCCATCCACGTCAAAGTTCAATGTGTTGTACATTCTGAGATGCTTTTCTGCTCACCACAATTGTACAGAATGGTTATCTGAGTTACTGTATCCATTCTGTCAGCTTGAACCAGTCTGGCCATTCTCTGTTGACCTCGCTCATCAACAAGGCATTTCGATCCACAGAACTGATGCTCACTGGATGTTTTTTCTTTATTGCAGCACTCTGAACTCTAGAGACTGTTGTGTGTGAAAATCCCAAGAGATGAGCAGTTATAGAAATACTGAAACCAGCCTGTCTGGCACCAACAATTATGCCCCAGTCAAAATCACTAAGATGACATATTTTCCACATTCTGATGGTTGATGTGAACATTACCCAAAGCTGCTCAAACGTATTGCATGAATGTATGCATTGTACTGCTGCTACACAATTGGCTGATTAGATAATCGCATGAATGAGTAGGTGTACAGTTGTAATAAAGTGCTCAGCGAGTGTATATTCCAAATTATATTTATTTCTTAGATATCTTAAACAAATATTCCATGATGAATATTGTTGAGATATATGGAGGAATAACACTTTGGGATGTGCTATTAAGAAAATAATCAGCTTCAGGGTGATGCAGCCCAACAATTTACTGTTACCACCCTTAAAGAAAATTTAAAATTAAACTGACTAAAGACAAATACCTTTCAGTTAATGTTGAAAACAATTTATTTGATTATTCATGAACAATACAACATACACTGTGTGGCCAAAATTTTGTTGACACCTGACCATAACACTCATATGTGCTTGCTGAACATCTCATTCCAGATTTAGTCTCCCTTTGCTGTTATAATAACCTCCACACTTCTGGAAAGGCTTTCCACTAGATTTCATGCAGTCTGTGTTTCTAATTCATTCTAAAGGTGTTCCATGGGGTCGAGGTCAGGGCTCTGTGCAGGCCACTTGAGTTCTTCCACTCCAGCCTTGGCACACCACGTCTTCACGAACCTCGCTTTGTGCACAGGGGCATTGTCATGCTGGAACAGGTTTAGGCCTCTCAGTTCCAGTGAAGGGAAACTGTAATGCTACAGCATACATAGACATTCTGTACAATTGTGTGCTTCCAACTTTTTAGCACCAGTTTGGGGAAGAAACACATATGGGTGTGATGGTCAGGTGTCCACATACTTTTGACCATTTGGTACATGTCTGTGATAGAATACAGAATGTTTGTTAAATTGAAAAGATCACTTCCATTTCTCAGTTCCATCTGTTGAAACAAAAATTAAGGAAGGAAGATCAGCAGCAAAGTGGTCAGCAGACTCGTCCTTGGTGCTCTGCAAGCTGCACTGGATATTCATTACATAGATTTATATTCATAAAGAAGAGTTGAACAGTCTTTTACGCTATAAGGTTTTTGAAGAGTCGGTGGGAGCGGTGTCTGTGTGCTCCTCCGCAGTGTGTGAGGCATTAACTGTGTCTTTTTGTTGTTCAGCCAACATGTCGGTTAACTTCATGGCCAGAAGAGGATTGCGTGTCTCTGCTGCCACCTGGTGATCAAAAGAGAGAATTAGTCTTGATTTTTCATGAGCCTTGTCTCTTCCTAGCTCTGAGCACACTTGATTTGAATGTCACCTGAGTGGTACCATCTACATTTGTACCTTTAGCATGCATCTTTGCATCTTCCTCCTGGTAAAATTAATACAGTGTACATTTCAATTTTAAATAAGATAATACAATGCCTTTTAGGACCTAGTATGTAATGTAATTACATTTAAGAGATACATAAAAAAAAATGAAACTAACAAGCAATGGGACCATTTTCCTGAGAGTGTATTGAGTTTCGAGCCTGGAGTTTAAAGTCTTTCAGCAGATCATAAGTAACTGGCATGCTGTATGTCGTTTTATAAATAGTCCATCTATAAATGTGCTGATATAAAAGGAAAGAGCTGAATTTGCAACCTTAAGTCATTGTTTAATTTTACACCACTGTGCTTTTGAATTGTCTATTCTGATCGGTCAGGAGGTATTATTAATGAAGAAGTAAGTAATAAACTGCATCAGAAATTGCAAACCACATCATTTCTGGAACAATATCCTTTGGACTGATGAGACCAAGGTGGAGTTATTTGGTCATAATGCACAGCACCATGTTTGGCAAAAACCAAAACACAGTGTATGATCAAAAACACCTCATACCAACTGTCAAGCATGGTGGTTGAGGGGCAATGATCTGAGCCTGTTTTGCCACCACAGGACCTGGTAAACTTGCACTCTTTGAGACAACAATGAACTCCACTTTACACCACAATATTCTTGAGACAAATGTGAGGCCACCTGTCTAGCAGCTTAAGCTCGGCTGGAATCGGGTCATGCAACAAGACAATGATCCCAAGCATACCAGCAAATCAACATCTGATTGGCTACAGAAGAAACAAAAATCAAGGAATTTTGATGCCATTGAGATGCTGTGGCGGGATCTTAAAAGAGCTGTGCATAAACTAAAAAAAAGTTTACTTCCAGTTAATGTTGCTAAAGGTGGTTCTACATGTTCCTGAATTACAGAATGTGCTTATTTTTTCCCCACTTGGTTTCTGAATGATGGTTATTTATAAAAAAAAAAAAAAAAAAAAAAAAAAAAAAAGACTACATAACCTTTCATTCATGGTACAACCGGAACTATTTTCCAAGCCATGCTGTTATACAAAAATAATGCACAACCTTCTGTCCTATAGATTCTAGCATTCAATCGTGCTGTGGTATAATTTTCTACAATCGTAGCACGTTATTTACCAAAGAAAAACTTCAAATTTTTGATATGGTTAAGTTTTCTGTGAGGAGACATTTGTTTAATGTTTACGTTAGGAGTCTCCAGTGTCAGTGCTTTGTAACAGTCAATAAGTCCTCTGAAAGAGGAGTTTTTTGTATTATTAATGTTAACAGAGGGAGAAACAAAAAAAGAGAGAGGAAACGACGGTTTTTAGCTGCTATAACATGAGAATGGGAACTTGTTTTGCGGACATGTAACTTCAAATGGATAAAAAGTATGTTGTGTAATTCTTTAATAAACTACTTTAATTGCTCAGTAATTGGTATGCACAATGGAAATAAAACGTATACACACCCCTGTTAAAATGGCAGGTTTTTGTAGTGTAAAAAAATGAAACCAAGATAAATCATGTCAGAACTTATTCCACCCTCAATGTGAACATACAACATACAAAAGTTAAGTGAAAAACAATCAGAAACATTTTAGGGAAAAATAGGAAAAAAAAAAAAAAAGTTACAATAACCTGATTGCATACGTGTGCATACCCTTTTATAAATAGGGATATGGGTGTGTTCACAATGAACCAATCACATTCAATCTCATGTCCAAAAGTAATTATCATACAGCTGTCATCAATGAAATTATTCAGATTAACGCCAAATAAAGATCAGCTGTTTCTGATGGATTTTCTTCACATCTTCTTGGTTTCATCCAACTGTTCCATCAACAAGAACAGGACGTCCCTCCAAAATTTATAAAAGGTCAAGACAAATACTTACCAGGGAGGCTGCCAAGAGACCTACGGCAACTTTAAAGGAGCTGCAGGAATATCTGACAAGTACTGATTACTGTCTGCATGTGACAACAATCTCTCATATTCTTCACATGTCTGGGCTATGGGGTAGGGCGGCTAGACAGAAGCCCTTTCTCACAAAAAACATCCAAGCACAACTAAATCACCCCAAACCATGTGGCAAAATGTGTTATGGTCTGTGGAGACCAATTCCAAAAGGTATAACAATTCCAAAATATGTTTGGTGCAAAAAAAAAAAAAAAAAGCACATCACCAAAAGAACACCATACCCATGGTGAAGCATGGTGGTGGCAGCATCATGCTTTATGGCTGCTTTTCTTCAGACAGAACTGGGGCTTTTATCAAGGTGGTGGGAATCATGAATAGCTATAAATCAGTCAATTTTAGCGCAAAACCTTCAGGTGACTGCTAGTAAGCCGAAGATGAAAAGGAATTTCACCTTTCAGCAGGATCATGACCCAAAGCATACATCTATAACCAACAAAGGAATGGCTTGACCTGAAATGACCTGAAGTGAGCTGTGCACAGGAGATGCCCTTAGAGTTTGATGGATCTAGAATGTTTTTGCAAGAAAGAGTGGGAAAATATTGCCAAGTCAAGATGGGCCATGCTGATAAATTCTTACCCATAAAAGACAGAGTGGTGTAATAAAATCAAAAGGTGCTTCCACAACATATTAATTTAGGGGTGTGAACACTTATGCAACTAGGTTATTGTTGTTCTTTTGGCTGCTCCCGTTAGGGGTTGCAAAGTGGATCACCTTCCGTTGTCCGCATAGTGATTTGGCACGTCGGATGCCATTACTGACGCAACCCTCCCCATTTATCCGGGCTTGGGACCGGTGATGAGAGTGCATTAGCACCCCCAGTGGCTAGGGTTGGTGCCCCACATGAGGCTCAAACCTACAATCCTGTGATCAAGAATCCCATGCTCTACTAACTGAGCTAGTCGGGCAATGCATCTAGGTTATTGTAAGTTTTTTATTTTCCTTTGTTCCCTAAAAAAGTTTCTGATTGTAAAATATAAAAATAAAGTGAAAAACAGTTTCACAATTAAAGGTGGGAAAAGATCTGACATTATTTATCGTTTCATTCTTTTTATTCGCAAAAACATGCCATTTTAACTGGGGTGTGTAGACTTTTTATATCCACACTAACACTGTGTTTGGTTCTGTACTACAGTGGAACAGTATTAAGTAAGGAATCAAGCACTCAGTGTCTTCCTGTTATAGGAAAATAATTAATCTGGGGGTAACAGTAACTCAGCTTCATATCACTACCCAATCACTGATTATTTTCCTACACCAGCATGACACAGAGTGTTTTATTCTTTACTTCATACTGTTACACTGTAGTACAGAGTCAAACACAGTGTTGCATACCAACTACTTATAAACATAATAAATTCCGCTGTAGTACACACCGAATACATCTGCAGTGCATAATGTGTGTAATTCTTATTCATAACAGTGACTCACAGCAGGTCCACCACCTCTCCTCCTGAGCACAACACCATCGGCAAGAAGAGCCTTTGCCGTTTCCTCAAGCAGCATCTCTGTCTTCACATCTCCCCTGCTCTCCAATTCACTGTACTTCTCCACAAACCTGAGCAAACACACAAAGAGCACACATTAGTTATATTCTGGTAAGACAAAATAGCACAGCATGTAAAACATTTGCAAACTTCTGGTCTGAACAGACAGCAACATACAATAAATATCCTATTTTCTTGCTTTTCCATCTTCTTTATCCGGACAATGCTTAAATATAAAAATATGTTTAAAAAAAAAAAATTGAGAACTTTTCTGGTATTTGCTCATTTCCATTAAATAGCTGAAGTGGCATTACTTAATGCAGCACTCTGTCAATGCATATGTTTGGCTTTGCTGATTAGAAAAAGCCAGAAAGGTTGTGTTTGACACATTTTCATCAAGACTTTCATGTATATTGCAAACTTTCTTGCCTTTTTCCCCTCATCACCTGAAAATATTAAAAAAAAGGCCAATCAATGGACCAGAATGTACGAGATTTGGATTAATATCAGCCAGTTTCTTATCCTTTTTTTGCATGTCTCGAAAATCTTCATGGTGAACAACATCCGTGAGTTTATATCTTTATATATTTCGAGGCTTATGTATTTTATTCAGACCTTGTTTAAATCCAAATCTATGCATTTCACCTCTTCTGCTCCTAATTTAAACTAAAACCATTTAGTCTTCAGATTTTTCCCATTAGTAGTTATTAGAAAGAAAAGACGTCAGGGGGAGTGGAGCAGGCAGATTCCGGCACAAAACTAGAGTCCTGCTTTTCCTGCTGGTGTTTGATTGTAGCATGATAAATGATGCCATATAACATAAAAGCTCAAATCCCTAAAACATTGGAAACCTGTGTCAAAATCCTTTAAATTACTTAAAAAAAAAAAAAAAAAAAAAGATAATCATACCTCTGGCAGGTCGATACAAAGCTCGGTTTTGTGAGATCAAACGCTTTAGGTCCATTTCCATACAACTCATAGAATTTCCTATAGTGAAGAAAAGAGCACAACTTCATTTATTATTTATTTCTGCTGTTATTATTATAGTTTATGATACAGTAAATACATAAAAGCCAAGCAGACAAATCTTTAGGTCATTACGCTCGTATTTGATCCTCCTTGTAAAAGATTTCAGGCACATTCTCCTCAGTTTTCCGCCGCACCACTCTCATTGGTTTCACATAGACGGGTTCTCTCTTTGGAGGAAACGCGGCATAGACGTCAAACCAAACAGGTTTCTTAGATTCCTTGATGACTCCAGAGCGCATAAGATCTCGAACCCTTGACAAGTGGCAGAAAAGAAGAAAGTGATGAGGATAAAGCAGACATTTCCATCTTACACTCTGTGAATTTACAGTGCCTTGGATAAGTATTCACCCTCCATGAACTTTTGTAGTTTTACAGTGAGGAACTGAAATGGACTAAACTGCAACTGATTCCTTAATCATATTAAGGTCCGGGATCTGACCGTTATAACACTTTCTGGTTCTTGGTTTTGAACTCAGTGTACCTTTGGCATTGTCCTGTCGGAAGCTGACGTCACTTGCAGACTACAACACATTTTCTACTAAGACTGCCCTGTATTTGGCTCGGCCATTAACTCTGACTGGTTTCCACAATCTCCACAATCTGATGCTACCACCACCATGCTTCACTGTGAGGATGATGTTTTCAAAGTGATGAAAGCATCCCCACAATAGTGAATAATTATGAAATTATAAAATAAGGCCATTTATTTTCAAAAATTTGTAGTTTGCAATCCATATGGATTTACAATTGCCAATCCACCTACTGGCATGTTTTTGGGAGGTGGGAGTTAATCCTCACAAGCACAGGAAGAACATGCAAAACTCCACACAGACAGTAACGATAATGAAACTGACATAACAAATTGTTATGGTCTTTACATTGTGACAAATATACATAGTTTTTAATTATGGTGTTGCTATTTTTTTCTGCTAATACCGTGATACTGAGAAACCGTGACTCGGTTATCAGAGCATAAGCATCAAACCGTACCACCTCCTTGTACAGGCATGAATTTGGGTTGCTTTCTGAACCTTTAGGTTTGATCTGTCACAGCTGTAAACATTTAATTTAACATAGCAGCGTCATTTTGTCATTTTAGCCAGTTTTATGGTCAATATGCCAAAAATAAAGCAAATAAGCTACCTCAACTAAAAAATAAAACAGTTTTTGACCCAAATACGTACCGGGTAAAAACAGTTCCGACCTTCTCAAGTCGGCTTCCAGCCATCGTGCAGTTGAGAAAAAAAATTATTTAGAGAAACGACAATAAAATAACTTGGGTCATGAGAAACCCGTGTCCCTTCTGCTCACCGGAGGTTAATATTTCCCACCCGTATTCCGAAAATCCCGCCCCCTGCGTAGGGATTGGCTTGTACTCTCCGGAGTTCTGAGTTGTGATTGGTCAGTAATTTAAACTCACACGCAGTTCGAAGGAACTGTCTTTGTGCTGTGAGGAACTAGCCAATCACAAAACAGGAGGCGGGATTTGTTGGAATACGGGTAGCGAAAACAGAACGCGCACACCAGCTGCATGGCAAACTACTTCCTGTGACAGCACTACGGCATTTCATTAGGGACAAACAGTATCGGTATTTTTTTTTTTATAACGCATATACGCTCACCGTCCAGTTTATTAGGAACACCTGTACGCCTTCACATTCATGCAGTTATCTAATCAGCCAATCAGGTGGCAACAGTACAATGCAAAAAAATATGCAAGGTCAATTGCGTCAGTTAATGTTCACATCAAACATCAGGATGACGAAAGAGTTTGATCTCTGTGACTTTGATTGTGGCATGGATGTTGGTACAAGATGGGCTGGTTTGAGTATTTCATAATCGGCTAATCTCTTGGGACTTTCACACGCAACAGTCTCTAGAGTTGTGTGAATGGTGTGAAAAACAAAAAACATCCTGTGAGCAACAGTTCTGTGGGTGGAAACGCCCTGTAGATAAGCGAGGTCAGACGAAAATGGCCAGATTGGTTCGAGCTGCCAGGAAGGATATAGTAACTCATATAATCACTCTTTACAACCGTGGTGAGTAGAAAAGCATCTCAGCATGCACAAAACATCGACCTTGAGGTGGAGGAGATACAACAGCAGATTATGTTTATAAAAAATACTCAAACCAGCCCTTCTGGTACCAAAATCCATGCCATGATCAGCGTGACAGAGATCACACTTTTTCCCCATTCTGATGTCTGATGTGAACAATAACTGAAGCTCATTACTACTCATTACTATCTGCGTGGTTTTTTGCATTGTGTTGCTGCCACATGATTGGCTGATTATGTTTGTAAAACATTGTCAAATATATAAATAAGAAGTAATAAGAAAATATTAGTTACTAAGTCATTCATTTTAAGTCCATTAAGCCATTTATACTACATTTAAAATACACACAGAGGACCTCTTTTATAAATCTTTTAGTAAAGTTGTGTGTATAAATGCCAATCATCTGTAAATTACTAAGCATATTCAAGATACAACTGATTTACATTTAGCCACACCTACAAAACTCCATAAAAGGCAAAGCTGACAGAGAGTTGAAGACAAAAATAATTAGACTAAACAGATTAAGCTCCCATGGGAAGCATGTGCTGATTCTACTCGTAATGCAGCACATTGGCTACCACAGACACACTAACATTTCCTCCTTTTATAGGGCGCCATTACATTTGTCATAATTGAATGGCTAGTCTTGGATTGCAAGATTGATTGTTTACTTATAAATCATTTATGTTAAACGAGTGAGTTTTTGCAAAAATTCGCATTAAATTGGTGTGCGTAATTGAAATAAGTGATTTAGATTTGATAGCGTAATCGAAGCATACAATCGATTACCCAATTATACAGTTTAAAGCCGATCAGTCGAAGTTCACATTAGTGAGTCTCCTAATACTTAAAATTTAAACAAACTCAGGAGCAAATGTTGAACATGCTTATCCAACAGGCTTTTCATACATACTACATTTCTTGTGCAAATGCTGCTGTGAATGATTTACGAATAAATTCATTCATATCCAGTTTGAAGAATGAGGCTCATAAACTTCTTCCCATAAATCCATTTTATTGTACAGTTTCATTAGTACACAATGGCTGAATAATCAGTTGAAAATCAAAATAAGAGACATTTCAATTTTCGAACTAGTTAAAGACACATTTACAAAATGTATACATAGAGAAAGTCATGAGTTCAGCAACACCAATGAATCCTTAAGAATATATTTTATGTCTTATAAAAGATACAATAAAGAAAGATGATTGAAATATTGATAATTGAATTATTGAATTGATGAAAGAATTATTATACTGAATATTCCAATAATAATACACATGATACCAGAGACTGAAATAAAACAATAATATGTTACACACATACAATATGTAGTACTGCTTGTCGGATCTCGACTAGTGACTTTTGGATCTCTGATGCTGAAGCAACTCATGATGATAGATGTGAACATATTCCTTTATTTATAACACAGATCTTCCTGTGTTGCTTGTTCCAGAACTAGGCTCCAAAGATGTCTTCATGGTACCTCTTTTCAGCCTAAAATAAAAACATCATCATTACTTTTACAAGCAAATGATCCTACTTTGGTGCAGGCTTAACAGACTATTAAGAAAATCATGGATCTATGATCTGTCATGACATAATGAGAGCTCACCTTTAGTTGGTCCAGATATTCTCCAGCCTGCGTGAGTGTTATACCCAGATGGCTAACCAGGATCTCCTGTATAGCATGGGCGACATCCCGGGCCATGTTCATGCTCCCACACACATACACATGTCCGGACCTCTGGTTCAAGACCTCCCAAACCTCTTCACTAAGCTGCTTCTTCAGGACATGTTGAACATACACCTAGGCAAAAAAGAGGATAGGTTAGGGCAACTGTGCTTCACAGGGTATCCGATGTGTAAACAGTATCATAGACAGCTGTCTTTACACATGATAACAACCTTAATTATTACATTTAAGGTGCCAACATCTATGGTTTAGCCATTGTATTTACAGTTGTTGCACCCTTGCTACAGCGATATTGGAGACAGTTAGAAATTAAGCTTTTCTGATTTTCCAGATGTGACAGACCTTACTTTCACTTCATTAGATAAAAAATGAAGAAGCTGCTTATCATTAAAGATTCGATGAGCAGTTCATGACATACCTTGGGGTAACCAGCTTGACGAGAATATGCTGGAGTGATGCTCTTCAGAGTCCCATTTTCTTTCATGTCAAACGTCTCCTCTTTATAAAGATGATCTGTGTCTGCATCACGACATCCAAACACCAGCATCATAGGACTCTTTTGCAAACCTGCAATAACAGTTTAACATTTATTGTATTTTTCAAAATCACTAAAACAATCCTGATTTATTATATTTCATATTGCAGATTGCCTGTCCCGGAGTGGATCTGGGATTACCTGTCTTTTTCATATCATGGAAGCGTTGCTGCCAGAAGCTGCGGAAGGGAGCAATGCCACTTCCTGCTCCGATTAGGATAGCTGGAGTGGTGGGATCTGGTGGAAGGTGGAATCCACCGGATCTGAAATCATAACAGTCAGGATATGAAAAGTCACTTTCATGCCAGAATTGGTGCCTAAAGATCCTAACTGCATATAATTTCTCATTCATGGTCTCTGCAGTTTTGGTGCTTTCCCATTTCCCAGCTTAAGTCCACTCACTAACTAATTAACAAGCCAGAACCAGAATGAAGGGTGAATTGTTGGCAGAGGAAAACCAAAATGTGCAGGGTGGTGGTAATTCAGGACCAGGTATATAATATAAACGGAGTTAGGAAACAACGGAAATCTGGGAGAAAGACCTCGTTTTCAGGTCCACCTTCTTACTAGTTAACTGCCTATACATTCTTATCTTTTTTTTCTCTACTAGTGATGAACTTTCCACATCCATCACCTCCCTATTTCCTCCCTACCCAAGATTCTTTAATTGGAAGCTGCCCAGAATTCAAGTCCAAGTTCTCCCCTCTTTTTACAGTTCTATAGTCACTGTTCATGCCATTTATTTATATATTGTGTTCTGTAATTGCAAAAAGCATTTGGTTACATACCCATGAATAAAGCAGGGAACTGTCTGTCCTTCTTTGAGGGTGTTGAGCCATGTGCTGCAGACACCATGATGTAGCGGACCCTTTCCATCTGGTGAGAAATAAGAACCAATATAGGATGTTAAAATACGATGTTTTTTCCACAGCAGACATTTCTTATGTTGGTTAGAATGAGGCTCCTTTACAGTAGCACTGTTTTACTTGTCTTGTGCATGAAGATTAATATTGCATACTGTCCTTTACCTTGGGTATGGTAGTTGACCACAGACACAGTGAGGTGAAGCTCGTGAGGGTAAAGATCAGGGGAGGAGCTGACAGAGTAGAGGCGGGGCTTCAGCAGGGGTAGCTGGCTGAGGAGGAAGGCTGCAGAGAGCTCCAGTGAAGGAAACTCCTCCAGAACCTCCAGGAAGTTGGGCTTGCGGAATGCTTTCCATTCTGAGTAACACTTGAAGTCCTGCAGAAAAGTGTTGTAAATTAAGTTTCATAAGTTATGCATCTTTCAAGTTACATCCTAAAGTAAGGAAGCTGTTCATCAAGTATGGACTTAGCATACCGATGCCAGTTCTAGCAGGCGCTGTTGGTCATCTTCCTTCTTGGTCAACTGTGAGAGCTTGCGTAGGAAGCTTTGAGAAGGTGGTGTGGTGATGTCCAGGAGGAATGTAAGAGCCTCGGTTAGAGAGCAGGCTGGGATACGAGAATCTGTCTGCCATTCTTCACCTCCTACAGGACAACACAGTGAAAAGAAGGTTTTTGATTGCTATATGGCTCTATAGAACACTCGATTTTCAACTGATTGTTCATTTTAGGCATTTGGACTGCCAATTCTGTCAAACAAACTAGCACAGATACAGAACAATCTACTAGTGTTCAAGTTGCTGTGTACTGTCACTAGTCATTTGGTAATGACCATTATTGCTTGCATATATGCTGGGATTTTCACATGGTGATATTTGATAGAAGTCTTGTAAGTTTAGTAGAACTTTTACCAGGGCCAGACTCAGGCAGGTATTCAAGTCGGACACTCTGATTGGTGGGAGGAGCATTGGGGAGGTGCTTCAGAATGCCCATCACCAGCTCATGTGAATTCCCTGGGAAAACGCCCACATGGTCACCTGCAGCATAATTTAAGACCTCTTTCCCATCGTCCACCTCCAGCTCCACCAGTAAAGTAGAGCGGCTGAAAACAAACGACAAGAAACAGTGAAAAACAGCAGATCAAAAATGGGCTGGCAACATTCCAAAGCAAGGTAAGAAAACTATAGAGTAAGTTGATTAAGAGCAGACCTTGACGCAGCACTCTGGAGATTCTTTCTCTTCTTCAGCTTCATGGGAAACACAGTTTTAGAGTGGAGTGCTGACAGGGCTGTAAGAACAAAACAGGTAGGCTGCTCAGCACCATAATATTCATTACAAATGTGAGTAGCTAATAATTGTATTCTTTTGCATTAATGTCTGATCACCAATGATATGTATAGTGTTGCTGTTAGACAGGGTACCTGAGATGTAGTCTAGGGTGCTGCTGTCAGGTTGCACTCGGTGTTTCTGAGCATCCCAGGTCTCTGTTAGGGACTCAGAGCCTGATAGTTGGCCCTTAACACCAAATTCTTCGCATGTAGCCTACAGGATGAAATACATTTTTTAGAAAAAGCTGAATTTTGATATGCTTAGTTGCCATTAAAGGTAGCCAGCATCCCACCAACCTTAAAGACGTTGCAAGCCCAGGCAGAGAACGCCTCTTCCTGCCCATTGAGCTCATCTCCCTCTCCTATGGAGGTCACACGTTTGGCTCCCAACTCTGCGAGCTTATCATCCACAGCATGGGCAAAAGCACAAAACTGTGGGTACATGCGAGAGCCAAGGCCAAAAACACAGTACCTGTGCAATTGGAAAAAAAAAAGAGATTACTCAAACCTCCTATTCTTTAACAGTTCTAAAGTTGTTAGTTGAACCATATACTTAGGACTAACCTCATGTTATTTTGCAGCTTATTCAGGTTCATGAGCTGCTTCTTGAAAGTCTGAGAAAAGAAGATATCATGGTGTCAAGATCTTGCATATGTCTATTTTGTTCTGCCATTTTTTTTCCTCTCCCTCTTGCATTACAGTATTTAGAATGGTCACAGCTAACATATGATTCCTTCAAGAGATATGAAGCCAGAAACTTTTTCAAACTGCTTTTGATGCAACATCATTGAGCAACTAAACACACAGTAATTAAATAACTGCCATGATATGATGAGGTAAACCTTTAGAGAAATTAACTCTAATAAATGTGAGTGTATTGGTAAATACCTCTCCATTTCCTGGAGGGTCTCCATTGCCAAATGTGCTGGTGACGACCATCATAAGACGCTCATTCTTAAAATCCTGAAAATTGTAGTCCTCCATGCAAAGTAGCTGTATCAGTAAAAAAAAAAAATAAAGAGTCGAGTGTTTATCTCACAGATAAATAGAAAATCAGCTCCATAGCGTGAAAGGGACTGATATGTGGGGATGGTTTTCTTACCCTGGGATTGAAAGCACAGCTGAGCATTGACTTGAGCTTTTTGGCAAAGGTCTGTGATTTTCCGGTTTCAGTAGCATAGAGGATGGTGCAAGGTACTCTCTTTTTCAAGGCAGACAGCATGAGGATTTGAGAGAAGACCACTGCCCTGAAGGATCAAAATGCAAGCACATGAACATCATTGCATTTAAAAACAGTTTTAAAATAATATGTCCAATGACAACTGAAATTAGTTAGTGAAGCACTGGGTCAGCAGCAGAGCCACGCCCAGAAATTGAAAATTGTGAGGTTGTCTTACTTTGTAAGTGCTTTGAAGCTGATTCTTTTTCGTTTCTTTAGTCCTTTTGTCTCGTCTTTCCAGACATATGTTAACCAGGGATCAGCCTTCAAACAACAGCAATAGCAACAGCAAGTTAAGACAGGTGAAACTTTATATATAATATAGATATAGATGTATAGATATTTTCACTCTCTTTGCACTAAATGCAGCATTGGACCTTTTTTAAGGACATGATATTCTACACTTTGGCTTTTAAAAGGTTTTAGGTTTTAGTACCATTATTGCTCTAATAGCTATGGGCTATATTCAGAGTTGAGCAAAGTGCGTACTGTGGATTTAATATCGAAATTGAGCACATTGTTATTCCAAGGTGTAACTACAGACTTAAGTGCTATTTTATTGTACAGGATATGTGCACACAGGGTGGGGTTTTCCTATAATAAAGCTGTATATCAGTCACACAAGATTCTGTCCTTGAACATAAACTCATTTTCTTGAGCAACATCAAATCAACAAAAGTCTGGCAACCCCAGAGGCATGAACTACACAAAAGCAATTTGCATAATCTGAATGGAGAGCCCAGAAAATTGACTTCAGCACCTGTGTTACCTGACTCTGAATATGAGGAACTTTCCCCATGAAATTAATGACATAACTTTTGGGCTTAAGTCATCATCTCTGAATATGGAACTTTTTTCATTGTACATTTATAACAGTATTCACTGTTCTGGTAAGAGGTGCAGAGTGAGTTCTACCTGGTAGTAAAAGAAGGGGGACAGGATGTAGTTGATCATCTCCTGGTGGAACACAGGGGTCAGAGAACCAGACATGGGAGGCACCAGCCAGACCCAGTCAGCAGGACAGCCACCACGCAGGCGCAATTCAGTCTCCATGTGCTTCATGAAGGACTCAGCGGCAGAGTGGTGGTCTGTGATGGTCACCTTATTTTTCTGCAGCATAAGACAAAGAGGCACTCAGATGAGACCTACTGCACACTATAGAAATGTCTTCTTCTGTATAGAAACTGCACATAATGATCAATACAAGAGCTTTGTACCTGAAAACTGTGAATAACAGCAACATTGATGGCAACCAGAGCCTCATCCTTCCACAGTGATGACAGCTTGTGTGTATCCAACCCCATATAACGCCCAACTTTCTGTAGAAGGTAAAGCATTAAAAATAGAAATTAGTTTTAAACTATCCAAACCTAAACTTCAGGACCATCCCACACTGAGTGAACTAGGTTTACCTCAAGAATGTTGTAGCGCTGGGTATCACAGAAGTCCCTCACACCAATCTCAGTGCCCATATACCAGCCATTGAAAGGGCATGCTGTGAACTCAATACCACCAATCTCCAGCAACATGTTGGCCACTGCAGGCAGCGCATACCATCTGAGGTTCAGTTCTTTGAACCATTTATACCTGTGGAAAAACCAAAGTGTTTTAATGAGTGGCTGTAAGATCAGAGCCTAAACTACTGTATGTTCATTCATATCGATCATATTAACACATATGTATACAGGATATGTATAAATTATATACGTATCCTTTACCACAGGATACGTATACAAGACACAGTGTGCACATCACTTACTGTGGGTGCTCCATTTCCACCTCCAGTACCAACTCTGGGGGAATTTCAAATAGCTCAGGATCTTCTCCATTGGCCTGCAAGATCAGTGGCAGCACATCAAAGGACCCGTACTTTGGTGTCCATCCAAGTTGGACACAAATCTGTTAGAAGGCAGAGTTCAGATACTTCAGAAACCAAAAAGATACACTGTGCTTGGGTGAATTATGTATTATTTGTAAGCTTATGGTTCAGAAAAATTAGAACCCAAATAAACTGAAGTGTGACTTGTGGATACCTCAGTGAATTCCACATTAGCAGGGTCTCCTATAATTCGGCCGTTCTCCATCTGATAGCCAGCGTATCTAATGAGCTGACTGTTCCAAACCCGGAAATCATGCTGGCCATCAGTTCTTTGAGGAAACACAGTGATCGCTGACCTGTAAAATAATAACAATTATGCACAGCACTGTTTTATTCTCGAATCTGATTGGCCAGAATGTGCCGTCTGCAGGGCAAATCGCGTTTATATCAATGTGCCCGTTATAATGCATTATTATTTTTCTAATTATAGCTCATTCACAGAGACTTGTATGGTGGATGCTGTTATTTAACAAAATAACATACAGTCCCCCCGAAAGTACTGGAATGGCAAGGCCAATTCATTGGTTTTGCTACCAATTGTTTGAGATCAAAAGATGAAACTGTAAACTGTGGCTTTAAGTTTTCCACCACAGGAAAGTCTTCAGGACAAAAGAGTTTATAATTTTCCAGTTTGTAACATGACAATCTGCATTTTTTTGTCTTAACTTCAAAATAAAGAAAAAGAGGCTGGCGAGGAAACGACTGTTCATAGTTGCTATAACATGAGTGATAACAGGAACTAACTTGTTTTGCAGACGTTCTGCAACATTAATTATAACTGTAAAAGTACACCATCATTCTTAAATAAATAAAATAAAATAAAATAATTAATCGTTGGCAAATTGCTGTTGTATAACAGGAATAAAACATTGCAGGACATGCTGTTATAGGAAAATAATCAACTTTGGGGAGGTAACAGTGACATTACTTTATACTGTGCATCACACTACCCAGTCTTTGAATATTTTCATATAACAGCATGACACAGCAGTGTGTGTGTCTTATTCCTCACATTAGCCAAAAACATTCCATTCTATAAGCCCAAAATGACTGGTTATCAAACATAATAAACACCATAAATTAAGTGTACCTTAAATTGCCTCCATTTGTGGCAAATTTTATGTGAGAACACAAGAACTGGAACATTTCCTTAGAGGTCCTGCATTTGCGTGCATCAAACAACTGAGGAGAGAAATAGCTCACATTAAATTTTGCAGACATGGATTTGCACATTTCAGTTCTTAATTTTGCAGTTTATTCACAAACATGATATAAGATTTTAAAAATAAGAATATTTGACCTGTAAATTGGACCACTGAATCCTGCCGATGCACCTGGGTGCGTTCCTCCAAGCCTGTTTGGCTCCAAATGCGAGCTCCTCTGTGGTGAGCTGATAAGATCCGGTGGCATCAATCTCGTTGGCCACCTCATTAAGACGGGCCAGATGCTCATCTGTTTTAGACCTGCATTAAACAAACACCACTGGATCAAAACCATGTCTCAGCTTAGTTCATTTAACCTACAACAAGTACAAATGGTATTGAAGTATGCCTACGTTTTGAAGGATTTGTAGTACTGGTTGATGAAGTCGATGGCCTGCGTAAGGAGCTCGTTGGTAGAAGGTGGGGAAACTGGAGAAGAACGCGTTAAAGACTTTGGGTTCATTATGGAACCCTCACACATTTTCGGCTTGCAGACCTGACTCTGAAAAAGCAAGACAGTAGACATTTAACAGGAATTCTTGCTAAATTTAAATATATATATTGATATGTTCAAATAAATATGTTGTTATAAATTGTTTCTTTTCTGATATTTTACAATATTTTTGTATTCCATCTAGGTCATTGGTTTATATAACATTGTAGATTATACTAACTATTTACACAATGAAATTCCTAGTATTTTTTAGAACATTATTATTTATTAGACTAAAACTTTCCCTCCATTTTTCGATGCTATTTTCTTTAGTTTTTAGCACTAAAAAGCAGAATGAATGTAATGGTTAATGACAGTACTCACCCTGACAGCTCGGTGGTAAAGTGTGTCTTGGTGGCTTGTACCATTTTGAAAGTTTTTCATATGTACTGACATTGGACAACGGCTGATTCTGTTCTCCCTAACCTGCACAGGAAATAAAATACTTAAAAATACTACTACTACAACTAATAATAATAATAATAATAATAATAATAATAATAATAAATTATCTATTAAAAAAGATTACTTTAAAACATAATTCATATTCATATTTTAAAAACAATAAAAATACAAATAAGTAAAAATAAATATAAATAAATATAATATTTTATACATATAAATAAATTCATTTCTTTTCTTTTTCCAGTTATGCCATGGTTTTACTACCATTGTCACTGTGTCTGATTGTAATACATGCATCATATTTAGCTTAGTTGACTTTACTCGCCTTATTTGTCTGGGTCAGGGGGGGCTCCTTCATGGTGTCAGGAATAATCTTTCCCATGTTTATTAAAGTATAAAGTGCTCAACACTGTCACTGTGATGAGAAATGAGTCTGTTGATGATATAAATAGGTCTATGTTAATTTAAAAAAAAATAAATAAATTTACTACTATGCTTAATATCATAGTAAGCCTATTCTGAATTCAGCCCATGAAATGTTGTTAAACTTAGGTTAAACTTTAAAAAAAAAATAAGCTTCTCACCTTTCTATTTATGTGGCAGCAGGTTTTCTTCAGTTTCTAGTAGTGGTAGTTGTAGCACAAGTTGTGGCAAGTGCACATCTGATTCACAAGTGAGCATCCTTTCCTTTTTATAGGCTACACCTTCTTCAGGTTTTGGGGCAGGCCACATTGTGTCTAGAGCCAGTGGGCAGGGCTGTGTAGTAATCATCCACATTGTCAGTATACTTTCTCAACACTCATATAATTTTTTTTTTCTTCCTTGTGGGGAAATACGTCTGTGTTTTATTTATAGATTTGCCCTCATCTTGTAGTTGTATAACTTGCTCATAAAAGAAAAGGAAAAAAAAAAATTTTTTACTTCACATTAAAAAGAAAGCATTTTACTGTTTTCATATTTGATATACATTTGTTTCATTCATTCTTTCATTTTTCTTATACTTTTCCTGGT
The DNA here is from genome assembly GCF_027358585.1 of Pangasianodon hypophthalmus. NCBI lineage: Eukaryota > Metazoa > Chordata > Actinopteri > Siluriformes > Pangasiidae > Pangasianodon > Pangasianodon hypophthalmus. Next base: position 22,329,932 of record NC_069723.1, on the reverse strand, counting down.
GGGGGACATGGTGGGACCAGGCTGAGTAGGTCAGCCTTGACTTCCAGATTCCAGCTCATCCTGAAGGATCTCCTGATATTCCCAAGCCAACTGTGAGAGCCAGTGTGTCCGGGGTCTGTCCCGAGGTCGCTGCCCAGTGGAACGTAACTGATACAGCGGGAGCTGAAAAAAAAACGTCTTTAAATTTCGTTAAAAAAAAAAAAAAAGAAAGAAAGAAAGGTCTTCATTCCATAAGAATAGTAGCGAGGCATATGTAACCAGCACTGTGGATTCATTGGAGTTAGACTGACCTGAACCAGAGCATCTAAAATCTTTACAATACTGTATATACCTCTTGAGCAGGAATTATCAGCCATATGCAGACATGTGTTACCCTGTTGACTGTCCATTTTTAATCTACTCCCTTTCCCGTTCACCTTATGGTGTGGGAGCGAGGAACTTGTTCGGGTTGAATTGAGTTGTTTGGGATTCGAGATCTCAACAGTTGTTGCAGCAAATGTCCCAGTCATCATAGTCACAAAGAAAAGTTCTCATACTTGCCCTCATATTCACACTTACTCTAGGATATTACTCAAAGCAGGAAGTTAATGAAATCAGTTTACTTTCCCTTCCTAGAAATACACAATGTTTCTAGTAATTACACAAAACTTAAATTAGATTAAGCTCAGGTAGGTCAGGTACATTCTTTCTGCAAATTCCATCTTGACTTTCAAGAATTTTCCACAGAAGCACCATCAGCACTCACCATCTCAGTGTGAAGACATGTATATCTACAGTAGACGTGCTTTTTTCTGCCAAATACTTATCTTTCAAGGTAAGACTGTATTCCTCTCAATTACTGAATCAAATTTAATTCTCAATTCTGATACATAAATTTGATTATTTGGTTAATTTTCTATAACAGCAGTTCTGAAAGTAGTTCCAGCTGTAAGAAACATCAGGTGGATATTAATGTGCTAATTCTAATTTGTTATTGTTTCTATAGTAACACATTACTATAACAGGGCTTGTAAGGTGGAATCTCGACATAGACAGATTTATGAAAAAAAAAATTGAATAAAAAGTATAATTGTTGATATGTCGCAGGTATGAGAAGACATTTATTTATGGAGGGGGTCTCCAGTGTCAATGCTTTGTAACAGTCAGAGGTAAAGCTGTAACTTTTTTCAAAAGGTTTTTCAGCATCTTCAGAACAGAGGACTTTACGCTTTGTGGTTTCTTGGTTACATGACAAGCTTTTTTTGTCTTACTAACGTGAAAAGAAAAAAAGGTGAGGAAACTGGTGAGGAAACTGCTTTAATGCAAGTGATAACAGGAGCTAAATTGTTTCATGGACATTCTCCAACATTAAATGTAACTATAAATGGATAAAAATTATGAGGAATCATTCTATAATACAGTAACATTTGTTATTGATGGCAAATTGCTGCAGTATAAGAGGAATAAAACACTTCAGGACATGCTGTTATTGGAAAATAATCAACTTCAGGGTGGTAGCAGTAACTACGCTTCACACACCACCTTGTCATTGATTATTTTCCAATAACAGCATAAAATAGAGTGTTTTATTCCTTACTTGTGTGCTACTATTTTTATGGAAGAAGATTCTATCACCTTGTGACTTGTGTTTGGAGCAAACACTCCAAAATCACTCCAGATCGTGTGTTTCTCTTCTGTTTCTCATCAGATGGTAAAAATGTATTTCTGGATTTACTCGATGTAGTGTTATAAATAAATGGAAATAAAAATCCACACCAGTCTGTCACATTATCAAGAAAAAGCAAATAAGAAAAAAAAGATACACCAAACTGGGTGCATAGATAAATTCAATACTATTCAATATTTAATTACTATTTAGATTATTTAATAACTATTTAATTACTATTTAACTGATTGAGACAGGAATCCACTGTATTTCAGGCAATACCTGAAAAAAAAAAACAAATCCTCAGACAAACAGAAGATTACTCAGATAGGCCCATATGAATGAACTTCCTTGTCTTTGTAATCATCACATATTCTCTTCAGGTCTTATTTTTCTTTATGTTCATCTTTTGTTTTGGTGAAGACATTCTTCATTCTTGACAGCTGATGGTGTCAAGGTATGGTGGTAAATGGAAAGTAAAAGAGTGTCACTATAAAGGTATGGTGGTAAATATGCGTAACATATTTACAACATAAATAACAATGGATTTACTGTAATGTGCGTGCAGGCTTATTTTACCCATACTCTATGCAGTGATAGTAAAAAAAATATTTTTTTTGTCAGGTGCATTGTCACATTTTAACAGTAAAGCCTAGCAGAAAGGGAAATAAAAATCCTGGATATTTTCAGAGTAAAACAATTGCTGTAACTAGTTTCACCCGAGATGACTCAGTGTTGATTAAATCATTTGCCAAGTCATTAGCTGTTGGTTAATTTACCTAATTTTCATAAAGGTATAATTAAAGATATAATTTATCAGGACATCCTGTACAGAAATGTTACATGAACTTCATGTCTGAATACAAAATAATTTACATGTGGGTTTTAGTCACATGCGGTTTTTAGATAATCCATGAGGAATTACTTGCAGTTAATGGGAAACCTGCTACTGGGATTACAAGTTATTTGCATATTTAACCATTGATGATAACATCAGCAAAAAGAGCAAAAAGATTAATAATCACTCAATATAAAACAAAATACAATTCTTGTTTATTCTACACTGTCACATTACTAAAGCATAAACCTTTATTTGAGAAACGCCTTACTTATTATAAAATACACTGACTAAAGTTTAGTCTTTTTAGTCATGGATTAAATAAACAGTCAAAGCATTTGATTATTTTGATTAATTAAAGTACTTTTTAACCATTTATAGTAACCATAACAGTCGTGCCCTCACCAGCATCTCTTGAAGCTGATAACACAAAGCATAAACTCCTCGGTTCTGTGTTGGAAAACTTGAACTTAAACATACTGGGGTGGCGTGTACCACCCTGGAGTGGGTTATTTTCCAATAACAGCATGGCCTGTTGTGCGTTTGCCAATGATTACAATTTTTAATTTATTTAAAAAAGTGGGAATTTATTTAGATAGATAATTTATTTAAAAAAGTGGGAAGTGGTAGCTCAGTGGTTAAGATGTTAGACTTCCGCTCGGAAGGTTGAGAGCTCAAATCCCACTGCCACTGCTGGGCCCCTGAGCAGGGCCCTTGAGCGAGGCCCTTAACCCTCAACTGCTCAGTTGTATAAATGAGATGATTGTAAGTCGCTCTGGATAAGTGCGTCTGCCAAATGCCGAAAATGAAATGATAATGAATGACATGTCACACTTTTAACCATTTATAGCTGCATTTAATGTGATGTAATGTCTATGCTCAAATGACCAAACTAATTTGTGTTATCACTTACGTTATAGCAACAACAGCTATAAACAGTTGTTACTTGAGCAATAGGGGTGCAACGGATGATAGATGCTCAGTGATCCGTGCGGTCCAGGCCCCACGCTTCGGCACGCGTGTGATTCGCGGATTAACTGTTAACTTTTAACCATCACAGAGTGAAACTTTAGCATGTTTTGTCTTGCCAGTTTACACATTCACGCAATTTTAAACCATTCACGCGGAAGAGGACTCGAGTCGGGACTCGCGCGCTGTTTTCTCGCGCACACCCGAAGCGCGCGCACGCGGAAGGACAGAGGCGCGACTCCGACAGCGCGTGAGCACCGAATCGACTCCTCTTCTCATGCCTCTTTGCGCTTGAACGGACACATACACAGGAAGTTATGTTAAAATACCCGTTTTGGCAAGTTTTCTGGTAAACACAGTCGGTTAACCGAAAACGTAAAGAGCTGAAAAAAGAAGCAGGATGTGTGTCAGGACCAGGTCCGTGCACTTGCTATTAAAGAGACAGCAGCCTATAAATAATCTGCTTCTGTCTGTTAATCAAACACCACCACAGCTTTAACAAAGATTCATCTGCGTGTAACTTATACAGTGAGCACTACTGTGCTATTTTACACTTCATTATTACATTTCTGCACCTGAATACTTCTGTTTCTGTTAAATACTGACTTTATCTGCAACTTTGTTATTCATCTATGTCTGTAATTGTGTAATTGTTCTTGTTTTATTACTGACATTATTAGTTAAGCTAGTAGTTTTTGCTGTGGTATAGAAGTACTTAAAAAAAAAAAAAGCTTCCAGTAATAAATGAAAAGCAATTTTTTTTTTCCGGTCCGTAAAATGATCCGCATCCTGAGTTGAGTGATCCGCTGCACCACTATTCAGCAGCCTCTCTTTTTCCCTCTGTTGCAGTTAATCAGACAAAACGAGAAGATGATATGTTAGGATGTGTTTGTATAATACTGATCTAACATAAAACTTCCCCATATCAATGATTACTTATATTTCTTTTTTCATATTCATATAGTTACAGACCCATGATAGCATAGGAGAGTCAGAGAGTCATTATACAGTGATCTCATTAAATATAACTAACTAAAGTGTTTCACATCCAAGGCATAACTACACTGGAATTCAAATAAACAAAATAAATAAATAAATAGATGGACAGACAGACATACAGATAGATAGATAGATAGATAGATAGATAGATAGATAGATAGATAGATAGACCTTTAAAGTATTACTCTAAAAGCTAACTAAAGGTACAAGAGTGGTCCTTAAGATCAAATTATGTACATTAATCTTAGCTTTTTAAGGTGAACTACATTCACATTACTTTGTAATAGAATACCGTGTACCTCTGATGGTGCCGCCTCACTGATAAGGAAAGGTATTTTTTTTTTTTTTCTGAGTGAGTTTCCTTTAAGGAAAAGATGCAATGTTACAAGTTTAATGTTTAGACAGATGGCAATCAAAACTCATTGCCTGATTTCCTGCAGAGATTCACAGGAGTTTATGAGAAATGCTCGTTATTTTCAGGAACAGTGAGGAACTGAGTAAAAGTTTAAAGTTATTGCTGTACTAAGCCACCTGCATGTATGTAACCTTTATTTAACCAGGATACAAAACTCACTGAGATAAAATCTCTTTTACAAGAGTGATCTGGCCAAGAAGGCAGCAAAAAAAAAAAAAAACACAACAACAATTAAAGACACAACAACAGAATTAGTGAAAAATTTAGTCATTTAGTTGCAAAATGAGTGAAAATGAATAAATGACTCAAACAGAAGTAGAAATTTACGTAATAATATATGATTAAATATTGGCTCAGACCTAACAAGGGGAACACCAAGTTGAATAATGCCCTTTGTACGCAGACTGTAATGTTTATTGATGGATGACAAAGTAGGTGAGTATGTAACAAGCCACATTTTGATTTACAAATAAAACAGTACCAGCCTAAGTGCCGTTGTAAGTTCAGAGGTGGCAGTTCAGCTTTAGCATAAAGAGAACCGTCATGAGTTTTATAGTCGTAATCACTAACAAAACGTAGGGCGCTGTGAAAAAAGGGTGTCTAATTTTTTTTAAGTATTGCATTTGGTCATGCATATATAATATGTCTCCATAATCAAGCAAGGGTAAATACTGCTTTTTAAATTCAATTAATGAAATTCTTAGGGTATTGCATAAACATATATAAATCAGGCCAACTGACAGATGTTTCTCATGACATTTAACATCTCAAGTTTCATTTGCGGGAATCAACTGAGAATTTTTTTTAATCTACATGCTCGCCCAAAAAAAAAGAAAGAAAAAAAACCCAGCTGGCATCTCGGCTCATTTCAGCCTCTGTTGATGGAGTATATGAATGGTCTTATTGTGTAACAACAAGGAAACATCTAGTATAAAATGTCAATTAAATATGTTTTCTCCCATGAGGGGTTCCCCATACTGTGGTAAGAACAATCTTGCTCTTTAAAAATTATTAAGAACTGACAGAAAAATATGTACAGAATCAGTACACAATCAGTATTTCACTACAACAGAGGATTGTGTCATATTTGTTCCCTTCTTCAAGATGTCTGCTTGATAATAATGAAGAATGTTCTCATTTGAATGTCCTTGTTTCATATTATTCACTGTCATATTGTTTACGGGCCAGGAAGTTAGAAATGATACCGAAAAACAACATAGGCCTATTATTCCTAACTCTTTTTACAGAAAGAAGTGAACAAAGGACAGAATATAAAACATTAATATTATATATAATAATGCATTTTTCTATAATTAGCCCACCATCATTATTTGGTGTGTTGGACAAACATATTGTTTTTTTTTATTATACACAGAGTTGCTTTGATTATAGTTTTTTTCCCTCTTGTGTATTACAAAAGGTTAAATCAGCAAACAACGCCTTCTTACGCTAACACATATGCTTGCATAACAGAGCTCATACTGTACATGTAATTAGAAGTCAATCAGACTGTAATCAGATAATAATGAAAAAAATTTCCTAAACCAGTTCAATGAAAAACAAACAAGCAAAACAACAAATAAAAATTCATTTCATTTTATAAGCTGTATGTAGGATAGTTCAAAGAATAAATAAATATGTAAACAGAAAGTTTTAGAATTTGGGGGAAAAATAAAATAAAAAATATTCAACTTTCATGTTTCTGGATTATTTCTAGGTCTTTATTTAATTTTAAGCAAATGACTCTGAAATTCATGTGAGTAAATTCTAAGATTCTACTGTTCTCTCAGATTATTGCTGATAATATAATTTGTAATGGGAAAAAAAAGATTCAATTAGAAAAGAATGCAAAATACAAGCATGATGCTTTCAGATTTTTGGATCCCACTATATGTAAGACTTACGTCAAAATCCATAAGATAACATAAGTTTTTATTTTTAAGTGTATTAATTTGCATCTATATGGAAAAAAAATGCACACGATCATATATTAAACAACGTAAACAAAATGTGCCTGGAAGCTGCCTGTAAGTTATGAGATATTTAGTTCCAGCTGGATTTTAACACAATTGTTTTACAGAATCAACGATTTTAGTCAAACCTCATCAGGCTGGATGATCTTTCTCCAACTATGAGATTTAGGCTCTAGTAGAGAAACTCTAAAGGAAATTGTTCTCTGATTTATCTAAGGCTCAAATTGAAAACTACTTGTATCACCATGTAAAGTGCATGAAATTAATAAGCAAAAATACAGTCAAGTACAATTCCAGCACATTTTAAAATCCTAATAGCTTGACACAGACATTTTATCTTTTTAAAGGCTGACACTGTCCATAAACTGACTAAACTTTCCTGTGACCTTATTTAGATAAAATGTTTAATGATACTTGATAGGAAGCAGGAAATCCCAGTAATGAGCCTAAAGAGTGTGATATCTTTCATTTAAATCAATAAAACCGGGAAAACTTGTCTTTTCTTATAAAGCGCCTTTGGTATGTGAAAGATGATAGAATGCGTTAAGCGGAAAACTCTCAGGTAGGAACTATGAGTACACTTCCTCTTGATGAAGCACTGGTGCATGAAAGCTCAGGCTTGTGTCTTGTTTCTTTTAGTTGTTTCAAATAAAAATATATGCTATACATACTGTGCTTTAAATCATATGCATATCTGAATAAATAAAACTTTAAGTGTTCTTGCTAAAAGTGTGACCACTAAGTCATTAAGTCTAGTGTTTTAATCATGAAGACATACAGAAACCTCAGAAACATCGAGGCAGACTTTACATAATATCTATTAGGAAACATACTTTGTACCTACATTTACTTAAGTTTTTGGCACTTTAAACAATAGACAATGTCACAAAGCAGGTTTACGGAAATCAGGATATATATTTATATACCTAATGAATAAACCAAAGGTGACAGTGGGCAAGGAAAAACTCCCTGTGACCACATGAGGAAGTAACCTTGAGACTCAAAAGGAAATCCATCCTCTTCTGGGTGATACCAGATAGTAGGCTTATAAAATATTAGAGTATGTAGGTGTAGCAGCGTAAAGACAAACAGTAGGCCTACTAAGTGTGTTGAAGAGTTGTTCAGTATGAGCCATATTCAGAGCTGGTGACTTCGTTACATCAATATTTAAGCAGGGAAACTTGCAGGGATAGAAAATGCAGGCTGAAGGAGGAAACAGAGTCTTTTCTTTGCTGTTAAATGTAATACAGTGTAACCTAAAAGAAAGAGACTATTTAAAACTGAAAAAAGGAAAAAACTAGTATGATGATATATGAATGAGGAGATAGCTAGTATTAAAATAAATCTAATAGGTAGCTAGTATATTATCACATTAATCACTGCAAATTTGCTTTAACATTACTTTAACAATATGGCTTCCATACTCATTATTCTGTTGCTTATAAACTAGCACTTGATGCAGCACATGCTATGATTTTGCAGTATGGAATTAATAAAATAAGGCCAATGTTTTTGCTAAGCGCCCAGGGTTTAAGGATAAGCTGCTTAAGCATTCATCTACTACACCTACTTTAACTTCATTTATAATTTTATCCATAAAAATTTGCAATATCTCCTATTAAGATGCATCTCCTCCGATGCCCTCCATGTGGAAAAAAAAACTTTTTGTAGACTTTAAAGAGATAATACTATTCATTAATTAATAGTGTCATATTCATATATTTAATATTGACCTTTAATTGGACTTAAAACTGCTTAGTTTCAAGGTTAGAATTGTGCATAATTGGTTAGAATAATTGGCACACCTCTGTTTTTCCGCATGTGGAACTGTCTGAATAGCACTTAAGTCTGAGGCCTGAATACTCTCGGCACAATTTATGTATTAAATCCTAACTAATCTGAAGATTTAATGAAGCCCACAGTAAATAAAAATTTCACTTTGTTGATAATTCAAGAGTAACATTAGTTTCCTCTGGAAAGATATAGCAAACACTGATTTGTTGTAGCTTACTGCAATCATGGAGTGGTAATTAAATGCATACTCTAGTCTCTAGGATATGAGATCTGTGTTTACAAAGTGTTTATACTGCAGTACCATTGTGATTTAACAGAAATGTCATACTTGGCTTTTTTTTTTTTTTTTTTTTTTTTTTTTTTAACCCTACCCTCCTCTTTGTCTCTAGAGCTTTCCAAAACAAAGTTACACCTATGTGGTGCTGTCTAAATAATAACACAACCCTTATTCATTCTTTCAGAGCATCACATATATATTTCATGGCATTTCCTTCTTCACTGGAATACAAGACAACCTATTCAGTTTAACTGCTAGGATTCTTATACTTATCAAGCATGATCAGATGCACCAGCCATGCAACATTAACGACGCATTCTTACATTTAATAACCCAAATAAATAAATGTATAGTCCTGAGTTCTCTTTTTTTCACTCTATAATCTCATCTGAAACAACTTTACTAACTTTATGTAACAGAAGGAAACCATATTTCATCAGTTTGATTTTATTAAATATTTTTTTAATTGCCCACACTGCACATTTCCAAATTGCTTTAAATACTGGAAAGATTTTTTTTTCTCTTTTATTTTTGACTTTTTAATTATTTATCAGATATGTTGGAACGAAGTGGGTTTTTTTAATCATTTATAAACTACTATATCTGAACTAGTTTCTTAAATGATTTATTTCCTGCCCTGCTAGCTATGGGGCCCAACGGCACTTAGTTTAGCTCATTTACCCGCGAATTTTTATATACACATCCTTACAGCAGCATGCATTATTTTTATATTTTATATTGCATTTAAAATTCTACATAGATTTAATTCTGGTTTAAAGAGTGACAAAGTGTCTATGTTTTACTGGGTGACTGACAGTGATAGATTTGTTTTACAGTTTGATTAAATCTTTAAAATGTAGTAGTTCTTAATCAAGAAAGTTTCTGAAATATACTGCATAATATAATTCCTATCATTTGTATAAGTCAAGGTTTTTATAGAAAGTCTTACAGAACATCCACCCACTCCAGCAAATTATACTAATTCATTTATTAATTTCAGTTTTTTAAATAGTGTTTGTTAAACCAGCACTGGTTATAATACTCCACTGAGCTTTTATTTCCACACATACATATACAGTATATAGCATAGAAATGATGCAGATGTTGTCTGTTCCCCATGTGAAAACAGTAGAAAAAAAAAAGCTGGAGTTGCTCTTTAATTCTACTAACTGCTCTTTAGGAAGAAAATTTGTCCCTGTAAAATAAAAAAGATACATATATGTACTGTATCTACATATGTACTGATTTACTTTCATTTATTGGAAACAATGCCGTTTTCATCATAGACTGTTACGTGTTGAGTTTTTGTAAATTCCAAAAAAAAAAAATAATAAAATAAAATAAAATAAAATGAAAGGAGTAGGAAAGTTTCCAACATGTCAGGGGAAACAGTTCAAACTGCACAAATGATAAATGTAGCTACAGGTCAAGAGCTTCAGTTAACATTCAGATTAATCATCAGAATGGAGGAAAATGTGATCTCAGTAACTTTTTTTTTTTTTTGGCAAACCACGTTTTCAAAACAACATGTAGTAGAATGTGTGTGTTTGCATGTGTGTTTATGCGTGTGTGGGTGTGTGTATAATTGCTTTCTGGGAAGCAGGTGGTGTAATAATGAGAAAAACATATCTTTCATTTAAATCAATAGCATAACCGTGGGAAGTATGTCGAATCAGGTTTGTCATTGTTTAGCCTGTTTGTTACGTAAAGATGACAGATTTGGGTCGAGATGAAAACAGGTGTTATGATGTACTTCCTGTGGCTATGCAATGATGCATGAAGAATGTGGAGCTTGCTGCATTTCTTACAAATGTTATAAAAAGCTTATTATTATCATCTAGACATCATTTCCCCCTTTTCCGTGTAGGTTAAATTTCAAATTCAATTAAATATATACATATAAGTACATTTGAGGCTAACTCTGTAATCAATATCTAAGATATGCAAAACCATTCCCGTTGAGGTATCCAGGAAAAAAAAAAAAAGATTTTACCCTTTATATACCTTTATACATTATAACGCCATGTAATTAAATCCTCAAGAAAAGACTGATATATTCGCATTTTACACAAGATTTCCTTAATATGTTATTTTATATTCACTTGCATGGTTGTTTATACGTTCTTTATATTTACCATTAAATGGCCACAATCTTAACAAGTAACCAGAAACAAGTAATTATTACTTGTTACTTATTTTCTGGCCTTCATTACAATTTTGTAGAGTAAATAACTGTATTTATGCAACAGTGCTGTTGAATTCTCAATTCTGATTGGACAGAAGGCATTGAAAAATTTTCTACAACAGCAGCTCTGACAGAAGTGCAGCTGCAGATCGCAGGTTTATGTTAATGCGCTCGTTCTAAAATGTTATAAATTCTATAGTAACTTACAAAGGGGCTTGTAGGGCGGATTGTCTACATTAATCATGCCTAGGAATAAATGAAAGAAACTGTAAGGACAAGTTTATTTGAAAGTTATGGAAGGAGTCTCCAGTGTCAGTAACAGAAAGTAAGGAAAGTCTTCAGGACAGAGGAGTTCTGAAATGCTTCGCGGTTTCTCTGTAAAGGGAAACGTCATATTGCAGTGGTATAAGAGTGCTAAAACACTTCAATACATGCTGTTATGGGAAATTAATAAACAGTAACTAACCATTCATCACACTCCCCACTGTTGATTATTTTCCCATAACAGCAGGCTTTCAAGTGTTTTATTCTTTACATATTTTAGCCTACTTGACCCCTGCTAGCTGTAGCAGAGCAGAAGCTTTGTTCACTCAAGAACTAAGCTACATGAAGGTATGTTTGGGGAATGAAAACCTGGAGGAGTGTCCAGCAGGGAAAAGCACAGCTATTGAAATGTTATTTTGTAATTAATCTTGATCTGTCATTGCTGCAGGCACAAAGAGAAGGAAAGAGAAAGGGTAATAAAAGATAAACAAAGCACTCCAGAAACTCACCTGAGGTTCAAACAAGTTCAACGAAATCAGGTTTTCGTTTAGTTTTAGCAGAAAGAATATTTCTGTAAACTTCTGAATTCATTCTGCTGCAACCATCCTGAGTTACATCATTAATAAAGATTAGTGAACCTGTCCCAGAAGTAGCCATGCAAGCCCAAGCCATGTCACTACCTCCACCATGCTTGACTGTTGAGCTTGTATGTTTTGGATCATGAGCAGATCCTTTCTTTTTCAGGACATTCCAAATTGTCTATGTTTCAACTGGCTATGTGTTTACATGCAACCTGGGCAACAAGAAACATTAGTTAGTCACATGTTCCAATATTTTCGATCACTAGAAAAGTGGGTGGGTTCAAACAAAAGGTGCCATGTTCCAAGGTACCAAGTTATTTACATCTAAATGTGTTAAACATCAGGAAATTAAAACTGAAATTCTGTTCTATCATCTCATATTCATCTTTTGATCTCAAACCCAAACTCTTTTGAAGTTAATAAGAAAAAATGCGGCTTGTCATGTAATTGAGGAATCAGAAAGTGTAAAATCTTCTGTCCTGAAGACTTTCCTGTGTCAGAAAACTGTTACAATGTGCTCACACTGGAGACTCCTTCCATAAATAAACATAAACATGCCATCACAAAAAGCTTCACCATATAAACTTTTATACACTTTTCATTGTTAAATAAAACATTTTTATCTGCTTATTATTAGCCTTTGAATATTGTTGATTGTCTGCCATTAATATAAACCTGTGATTTGCAGCTGCACTATTGTCTGAGCTGCTGGTATAGAAAATAAAGGTAGTTATTTAATCTACAAAATATACTGTAGTTTTCAGGACTGCTGAATGATACATCTAACATCTGTCAATTATTAATGTAAATTATTATTATTATTATTATTATTATTATTATTATTATTATTATTGCGAGTCTTAATTTTTTTATGCTGGCCAGAAAATTAATAAAATTATAAAATTTAGTAATTATTTGTTTCTGGTAAAAACTGTGGCCATTGTGGCCAATGGTTATATAAAGAATATGTCAACAGGAATGGACATTGATCTTGGATAATGATTACCAGGACAACGTTCTGATCAACAGCTTCTGACCAATCAGGGTGGAGAATTCAACACCACTATAGTATAAATATATGTAAAATGTTGAAATATGTCATTATAGTTTTGCATAGAAAATTTTTATGTCTGGGTAGGCTGACCCACACAAAATGACTTTAATAATAATAATAATAATAATAATAATAATAATGTGATTATTTAGTCTGTTGTTGGTAACATTTCAAGATCCAAAGGCTGAGGCTGTTAGATTTAATATTTCATAAAAGGCCGGGGAACTTTCCAGGTAGGTATGTTGATTTCTTGTGTCACGTATACCTCCTGACACCCTGTCAACACCATGCTGACTAGCGGCTTTGATGCCGTTGGGGTTTTCCTTCTCCTGAACAATGTGAGCATTCACTGATGACATTAACACTGCGTTCTTCACTCTGCCAGCTGGACACTTATGAACCACCGATCCAGTCGGACGCTTGGCATCGGAATCCTGGGAATGACCAGTGACCTATTCCAGCACTGAGGTTGAATTTATGGACCACATCAAAAGCATGCCCACGTGTGTTTGCATGGCTTAACCCCAAAGGGCTCCCTACATACATGACACAAAGGATGTAATAATGGCTTCTGGCCTTTTTTGTAGTGCACTATAGGTCCACTAGGGAACCTTAGGTTAGCCTTAGGGAATAGGCCCAGGTTCCAGCCAATAACTTTTATCACAAGTTTATCAAATCTGTCTCTGTTAAAAATAATAATTCTTATGTAATACAAATGACATCTTAAAACAAATATAGGACAAAACAAATCAAATGTTTATTCACACAGCTAAACAAATGTGGTTACTTTCATAAGAAAACCAAATAAGATTCTGTCGTGAAAAAATAAATAAATAAATAAAATCTTTACTTTTGGCAATGAAAATATGAAGATAATGTTATTTTGCACTGAAAATATATTTAATTAATTAATGATTTAATAAATTGAATGAACAAAATGAATAAATTAATTCTTTAATTAAGTCATTTAATTAATGAATCATTAAATTTTATTTATTACCATCCCAAAGTTGATTATTTTCCTATAATAGGAAACTAGGACCAGGAAACCAAGACAAGGAAACAAGTTGGTTCCTGGTCTCACTTAAGTCACCAGGCTCTCTTTCTTTTCCTTTATATTATAGCACATTAATATAAACCTGCGATTTACTGCTGAACTATTGTCAGAGCTGCTGTTATAGAAAATTATTCAACACCTTCTGACCAATCAGAATCCAGACTACTACAGTGATGTAGTAGAAATATATCATTTCCAACTGTTGCTAAGAACAGGTTAATAATAATAATAATAATAATAATAATAATAATAATAATAATAGTTTTTATTATTATTATTGTTATTATTATTATTAGTAGTAGTAGTAGTCGCAGTAGTAGTAATAGTAGTAATAGTAGTAGTAGTGGTAATGGTTGAAGAATTGGTAGTAGTGGTTATGGTAGTAGTAGTAGTGGTGGTGGTGGTGGTGGTGGTGGTATTAGTAGTAGTCGCAGTAGTAGTAGTAGTAGTGGTAGTGATAGTGGTGGTAGTAGTAGTATAGTGGTAGTGGTAGGAGTAGCAGTCATGGTATTAGTAGTAGTAGTAGAAGTGGTAGTGATAGTGGTGGTAGTAGTAGTATAGTGGTAGTGGTAGGAGTAGTAGTCATGGTATTAGTAGTAGTAGTAGTGGTGGTGGTGGTGGTGGTATTAGTAGTAGTAGTATTAGCAGTAGTAGTAGAAGTATTAGTGGTGTAGTGGTAGTAGTAGTAGTAGTAGTAGTAGAAGAAGAAGTATTAGTAATAGTAGTAGTAATAGTAGTAGTAGTAGAAGTATTAGTGGTGTAGTGGTAGTATAGTAGTAGTAGTAGTAGAAGAAGTAGTAGTAGTAGTAGTAGTAGTAGTAGTAGAAGAAGAAGAAGTATTAGTAATAGTAGTAGTATTAGCAGTAGTAGTAGAAGTATTAGTGGTGTAGTGGTAGTATAGTAGTAGAAGTATTAGTAGTAGTAGTAGTAGTAGCTGTTGTTGTTTGTTTCTTTGTTTGTATATCTATTTTTCCAAGTAAAAATGAGACTTTTAGTTTGAAATTATTACAGACCCACACGAACACCGGAAGGTACTTTAGGAAGAATCCCAAATACACACTTACTGCACATACAAAGCGCTAGGCAGGGAGCAGGAGCCACTATTTTCCACCCTCTCAGGGACTGTGAGTAGGCAGTAAGGAGCTGTTTGTGATTCGGTCCTCTTAAACAGCGCGCACAGTTCAGAAGGGAACATTTCATATCAGAGTATAAACACGACAAATAATAATTCACTACAGCTGATACACAGCTATGTTCTAGCCTCATTTTGCTCTCCTGTATTTTTATTTTTTATTTTTAACCGGTTTTGAGTGAAGGTCATCAGCGTGAGTGAGAGCCGGTGAGAATGGCACCACTTCCGGGTGCGGAGCTCGTGCGGACTCCGGTGCAGCTTTACCGCTACCTGCTGCGCTGCTGCAAACTGCTGCCCAGTCCGGCCATGCAGGCACACTACCGACACACTGTCCGACAGGTACTGAGCACTTCACACTGAGAGCCCTGCGTGCACAAACACACCAACTCTGCCATAAACACGTGGGTCATCAAAGGCACAAGTGCACAACTCTCAATGCCAGATATGAGTAGAATAAACAGAGTGCACACTTCACAAGCAAAAACCAACAAATGGACATCTGATTTGTCTGCTTAATGTGTGTTTTAATGTTTACAGTCTAAAGCTTATGCGCATTGATGGCAACATTTTCTGGGGGAAGTGGCTTATCCATGCTGAAATTCGCCAGATGACGTCAGAGAGAAATTTGCATGTTGGTTGAATTAATTCATGATCATTTGCATATCAAACCATGTTATGTGAGGATGGAAGATTTTCTGAAGACATTCAAAATAGAAAAGAATGGAACAAAATGTTTTTGGGAGGTGGGAGGAAACCGGAGAACCCGGAGGAACCCCGTACGAACGCAGGGAGAACGTGAGACTCCACGCAGACAGTAACCCGAGCTCAGGAGCATAGCACCACTAACCAACTATTTATGCTTTTACAAAATAAACTGGCTACACCTTTTACTTTTTTGCATTCACATGCAATAAACTTTGGACATCTGATTTATCTACCTAATGACTCTTTTACCTGGGGTCGAAAAATCACCAACTTTCAGGAGAAAATAGCTAACACATGCTCAAATTGTGACTAGATGTTACCAGATGACATCACAGACTAATCTGTGTGTTCATTGAATCGTCATATAAATCAATTTGCATAACAGACTGTGTTGTCCTGTACAGAGTTACAATAGCCACGCGGATGAGGATGACCCGGAACGAATTGGTATGATCATCCAGCGAGCTATTTCTGACGCTGACTGGATTTTAAACAAGGTAAACATCAGTAGAGTTGTGAAGTAAAAGAAAAGTCGTAAATCCACTGGAATGTGATTTACATTGCCATATTTTATGAAACAAGAGGTTTAAACAGAGAGGATCATTATGGACATAAAGGTTTTCTTTTTTTTGAAGCCGCTGATAACTGCTGTAAAGTTGTTACAAGGTTTTCTTGATTCTGATTGGTCAGGAGGTGTTGATTGATATAAATTAATTAAATAAATTAATGTGCTTGTTCGAATACGTTATTGTTTGTGTAGTAACAGCTTATTCACAGGGACTTGTATTGGTGAACGCACTACATGAGTGTAATTTTTGATACTGTGAAGTTTATTGTGAGGAGATGTTTTTTTTTTTTTTTTTTTCAATGTTTCTATAAAAAAAAATCTAAAATAATTGGCTGGCAAATTCATGTGGTATAAGAGGAACTTTAGGACATGGTAACAGTAACTCTGCTTCATCACACCACCCCACCATTGATTATTCTCCTATAACAGCATGACACAGTGTTTTATTCCTTACATAGGTGGATTAATCTTTCTCCATTTCTTTTTCACAGTATATCAAAAAGACAGGATCTCTAGGTCAGGATGAAACAGGACAAAACAACTCTGATCGAAGGTGATGCTACGCTGGACTGCTATAAAGCTCATAGAAAGCTATATTATGCTTATTACCAATCACTATTGTAGGCCAGGGTTCCAAGGGAATAAAGTAACATGTTTATTACCAAAATGTGTAAGAAAAGAACTTAATACTTACTGACCAGCTGTATATTTGTGTGAAAATTTCGTACAAGCTATTCAGTTGAACCATGCTGGTAGCTTATGGACCTCTGGTTGCATCATGTGAATAATCTGTATTCTTTTCCATTGTACATAATAAATATCTAATAAACGTTATGAGCTTTGGTTTGTCAGCACTGATTAAATCTATGACTAAAATGTATGACTGTTTTTTTTCACTTTTGAACACTGTTGCACCATCTGGCTATTCAAATAATAAAAAACAGTCATACCCAGTGATCAGCAGTTTGTCAAATAAGGTAATTATTCATTTCTCTCAGACTAATGACAGACAAACATGGTCTATGTGCTTTATTAAATGAAGTCATGAATCAGAATATCCTAGGCCTCTTATTTTGTAGAATCTTGAATTTGGTTAATGAATATTTGTTACTTTTTAAATATTTGCCACTTTGCAACTTATAATAAATAACATAACCATTTCCATCTTAAACTTCAATTCAATTTTATTTGTATAGTGGTTTTAACAATGGACATTGTCACAAAGCAGCTTTATAGAAATAAATAAATTCAAGATATAAACTTTAAATTTATAAATTTATTCCTAATGAGCAAGCTAGAGGCTCTCTATGATGATATGAACCCTTGGGAGGAACCAGACTCAAAAGGGAACCCATCCTCATCTGAGTGACACTGGATATTGCGATTATAAATAATCCCCTATTATAACTGTGTATTATACGGTCAAAAGGTGCCATTGTGTAACCAGGAAATTCATTCTAGTTTTAACATGAAGTCTATTTTGTTGAAGTTATCAACTGGTCACTGATGGAGACTTGAGTGCAAAACTGTTCATGACAAATTGCAGTCCTGAAGCTATCATAGCAATATGAAGCCATCTTCCTATTTTCTAAGTGGTACCATTCACAGCAATCTCATGTACTGTATATCATATAAAACTCTGTACACTTGGTCTATAGAGATGTTGGACATTTATTGTTGACATTTAACTTGACTGACAGTGACTCCCTGTTAATATTAAAATAAATGTTCATACATAAAATAAATTGTGTAAATTATTATATATTGAACTTTTTGAAATGGTTGGTTGACTTCCTTAGTTTTTTAGTTTTTTATTTTTACACCTCTTCAACATGTACCTGAAATTTCAACAAGTAGAAAAGGGTCATTTAGTGGCCTTCTACAGACTACATTAGTCAGTTAAACAGAAGATCTATGTCTATTTTTGTTTCTACCCACTGAATATGGTTGGTGGGCAGGGTTCCCTGTTTGAGGGGTTGACGCTAAAGATAATAAGCCATTGCATCCTGTAGACATGGTTTGTATGAAGCTTATGGACAATTTATTAAATTTTGTGGGAGAACTTAGTGCATCATGCTTAAAAATCATCAGTACTGATGATGCATAGGCATAAATTGGTTAACAAATTTCAAAGTTTGTTCTTAATAAAAGTGAGCATATTTGACTGAGGGAGCGCAAGCAGTCTTTCGTCAAATATGTTCTTATTCGTTTCAATTTACCTCTTGCACCTTTGGTGCTTTGGCCTATCATGAAAACCTCCAGTTAGAATAGGCCTACCTACACCATCAGTGCTTGGACCCCTAATAGGAAAGGGTAGAGTATGGATTCTTTTTGGTGCTTGGACCCCTTGGACTCTTGCAAATTGTGTGTGTTTTGTTCCTTCGTTATTGACTGTCATATTGATGTGAACTTTGTGTAGATAATTTTATTTCTCTGCACTTTATAAGTAGAAAAACTACCTTATTTTACACGTGGAACAATGTGACCCTTTATTACCCTTTAAAATGTTTATTTCTGGAATTAATTACATTCATGGCTCTAAGAGTTTTAGGAGAATATTTGAATTCCAGTTTGTGCCAAAATAGTAAAATACTACTAGTTTTTCAAATGAGATCTAAATATTCCGTTTGTTTATACCAACACATGGTAAAGAAGCAGTTTATTGTCTTTATACCTGTTATGAACTTTGTTAAATTTCTCGTAAGTTATTTTTCCTTTTAAACATCTTGGTGTTATTGTATAAAGTGAGTAACGTAAATAGCCCACCATTCAGAGTAGTGCTCTCAGCTCCTTATCCCCCTCTCCCCATGAGCTTGACATCTCAAGAGTTTGGTATTTCTTTTCTGTCCATTCTGCCCCAATCCGAAGCAGGTGCCGTGTATAAAAGGAGCAAAAAAATTTAATATGCTCACAATGCCTCACACCGATGATGAGCTGGCATCTAAAATATAAGGTAAATATAGGTTGTTATATATGTTTGTATAAATTCTGTCTAAATAGAAGAAGAAGAAGAAGACGAATGTCTTGTTTTTGTCCGATATTATTATAAATTTGCATTTAGTTATCAACATGCTCATTTCTCATAACAGTAGAAACTGCATGGTAAAATTTTGGGGAAGAAACTTTGTCAAGGTAAAGGAAAGGAGCTCCAGCAGACTCAGTTAATTAAAAAATACGCAAGATAAGTAAATTAAAAAGGAAGTAATCCAATGTACATGAATGGGATGTAAATGTTTTGAATGGTCTTTAGCAGGCAGCGAACAGGAGCGGCCAGTGTCCCGTAGAGCTCCATGTGTGCAATCTTCAAAACGGCTCACGATGCCATGACACGCTTTATCACAGAGCTGTTAAGGTGAGTCCGATTCCAAATAACTGAGACCGACCTATAGCTTTGGAGAAAAAAAATATATATATATTACTTAGCAGTGTACTTTTTAGTACTACTTATGACTATTTACTACGTATTATAGAATGCCGTTTATTATTATATCATTCCATTTACCATATGGCACTATTCAGTACTATTTACATTTTGCTACAAATGATAAGTACTATGATACTATATAGTACTTTTTGCTATGTGTTACAAAAGAATACTTTCCTATTTAGTAATATCACTATTTAGTCATATGTCATATGGTACTATTTATCATTATTATACTATTTACTATTTAGTCATATTTAGCTTTTACTACATGATAATTGTTATGGTGCAATACAGTACTTTTTACTATGTGTTACTATAGAACACTATTTTACTGTTGTACTATTTACTACTATTTATTATTTAATATGGTAATATTTATTAATATTTCATACCATTTACTATGGTGCTGTTTAGTACTATTTACTTTTTGCTACAAATGATAATTACTGTGGTACTGTACAGTACTATTTACTATGGTATTATTTAGTAATAGAATACTATTTCATATGGTACTGTTTATCATTACATCATATTATTTACTATGGCATAATTTTCTACTATTTACATTTGCTAGAAATGATAATTAATATGGTACTCTACAGTACTGTTTACAGAATACAATTTACTATGGTAATATTTCCTATTCCTTTTCTATTTAATACAGTACTATTTAGTACTACACCATATTATTAACTATGGCACTATTTAGTACTCTTTACATGTAGTACTGTTCAGTGCTTCTTACTATGTATTACTATAGAATACTATTTACTATGGCACTATATAGTACCATAGCATATTTAGTAGTTAATAAAACGATATTTATTACTACAGCATACTATTTGCTAAGGAACTATTTAGTATTATTTCCTTTTTGATATAAATTACATTATGACATATTACTATCATTAATACTATTAGTAGTAGTAGTATTAGTAGTATGGTACTATTACTTACTATTCATTACTACAGAATACAATTTATTATCATATTTAGTTATATTTATTATGTAATACAGTACTATTTACCATTATTAAATATACTAAATAGTACTATTATGTCTTACTATAGAATACTGCTTTAAATGGTACCATTTAGTAATACTTTCAATTTTGTACAATACTGTTTATTACTTCAATTAATATGATACTATTTCAACTGTATTACTATATAGTAGTATTTACTAAACCATAGGTTCACTACTTGACCTGATAATATGGTTGTGTATTATTCTGTACTATTCTGACATGCTTTTTGCATGGTAAAATGCAGGTTCAGGCACAGCCTAAATCCTCAACATGTGTAAACCAGTACACTTTTATTGCTTATAATATACACTGATAATTCACAACACATTCATACATCACTCACTTATTTGTATCTGATTAAGCCTTTCCTAGTCTTAGTTCTTAGTCCTGAGCTGTGACTGTTTGAAATTCCAGGGTCTGTGCTGCAAGCCGAAAGTATGTGAGGGCTCCATAATGACTCCAAAGTCTCTAACTCGCTCTCCTCCCATTTCCCCACCTTCCTCCAATGAGCTCCTCACGCAGGCCATTGACTTCATTAACCAATACTACAAATCCTTTAAAAGGTAGGCATTATCTAAGCATTTGTGTATTTACATCTAAGGAATGTTAATCACTGTTGCCAAGCTGAGCATTTTGCAGCCTGCTTGGATTATTTTTAATCACACCAGCCTGGGAAAAATGGCCAGTAGCTTGAAATAAATTGCTGTTGGGATCATTTATACGTTGAAAGCATGATTTGGCTGACAAGCCTAATCGCATCTCATTTGTATTCATCATTTAACACAGCTCTAAAATAGACGAGCATTTGGCCCGGGTTAATGAGATTGCTCAAGAGATTGATGTCACTGGATCTTATCAGCTCACTACTGAAGAGCTTGTGTTTGGAGCCAAGCAGGCTTGGAGGAACGCGCCCAGGTGCATTGGCAGAATTCAGTGGTCCAATTTGCAGGTTTGCAGGTTTTCCAGATTTGAGACTTTTGATGATCGTGTTCAACTTTCAAGTTGATGAGCAGTATACATATGACAATATTCTCTCCTCTTCAGGTATTTGATGCACGAAAATGCAGGACAGCAGAGGACATGTTCCAGTTTATCTGTGCTCATCTTAAATTTGCTTCTAATGGAGGCAACCTGAGGTATGCAGATTTTAGTGATGATATTATTATTAGTAGTAGTAGTTGTATTTTTTTGTTGTTATAATTTTTATAGTTGTTATATGTAATAACTAAATCAAGTGGGGTGTGCTGTTAGAGGGAATTAATCAATGTTGATTATTTTCCTATTACAGAATGCCACAATTTTGTTCGTGTTATATCACCAGAATTTTTATTTATTAAAGTATGACACTTTTTAAGTACTTTTTATTCATTTATGGTTACATAGTTACAATTTATGTTGTGGAATATCCACGAAACAAGTTAAAAAAGAAAAAAAAAACAAGTTAAAAAATACAGGTTGTCATGTTACCAGGAAACTGGAACAGACTGAAATAGGAACTGTATAGACTTTCCCTGGTCTGAAAACTTAATGATTGTTCCAAAGCACAGACAATGTAGACTCCTTCCATAAATCTTAAATAAACATCACCTTACAGAAAACCTCAACATATCACCAATTATATGGTCCCCTCTGAAAGTACTGGAACAGCAAGGCCAGGACTTTTGTTTTGGCTATACCCTGAAGACATCAAAAGATGCTCAAAAAGATGAATATGAGATGATAGATCAGAATTTCAGGTTTCATTTCCTGTTATTTAAATTTAGATTTGTTAAACAACTTGGAACATGGTGGCAGACCACTCAATTTTTAGGTAAGCGAAAGTATTGGAACAGATTGGAACAGGGTTAAAGTAAATAACACTTAATATTTGGTTGCAATAACTGCATCAAGCCAATGACCCACTGACATCATCAGACTGTTGCATTCTTCTTTTGTGATGCTTTTCCAGGCATGTAAAACAGCTTCTTCAGTTGGTTTTTGTTTTGGAGGGGTATCTCGCTTCAGTCTCCTCTTCAGGAGGTGAAATGCTGCTCACTTGGGTTAAGGTCTGGAGATTGACTTGGCCAGTCTAAAACCTTTCACTTTTTTCCCCTGATGTTGGCAGTGTGGTTTGGGTCATTAACTTGTTGCATGATGAAGTTCCTCCAAGTACCTTGGATACATGTCTCTGTAAATTGGCAGACAGAATGTTTCTGTAAACTTCTGAATTCATTCTGCTGCTACCATCCTGAGTTACATCATTAATAAAGATTAGTGAACCTGTTCCAGAAGCAGCCATGCAAGCCCAAGCCATGTCACTACCTCCACCATGCTTGACTGTTGAGCTTGTATGTTTTGGATCATGAGCAGATCCTTTCTTTCTCCATACTTTGGAGTTTCCATCACTTTGTTCAAGGTTCAAGATTCAACATTCTTTATTTGTCACACACATATTACATACATGTGATGTAATGTAGTGAAATGTATGTAGAGGTTTGGTTGAAGTTAATCTTGGTTCCAAAACTTTTGTGGCTCATCCATGTATTTCTTTTTGAATTCCAATCTGGCTTTTTGATTCTTACTGCTGATGAGTGGTTTGTATCTTGTGGTATGGCCTCTATATTTCTGCTCTCAAAGTCTTTTTTTGAATGGTGGATTGTGATAACTTCATCCTTGCCCTGTGGAGGTTGTGGTTGATGTTACTGACTGTTGTTTTTGGGTTTTTCTTCAAAGCTCTCACAATGTTTCTGGCATCAACTGCTGTTTCCTTGGCCAAACTGTTCGATGTCTGGTTGTTAGTACACCAGTGGTTTTCTTTTTCAGGACATTCCAAATTGTTGTATTGGCTATGCCCATTGTTTTTGCCATGGTTCTGATTGATTTTCCCCTCTTTTCTCACCTTCAAAATTGCTTAGTTTACTCCCATAGACAACTCAGGTGAAAAAAATGAAATTCTGATCTATCGTCTTATATTCATCTTTTGATCTCAAACCCAAATGTCTTTAGTGTGTATCAAAACCAATGAATTGGCCTTGCCATTCAAGTACTTTCGGGGGGACTGTATGTTATTTTGTTAAATCTCTGTGAATGAGCTATAATTAGAAAAATAATAATGCATTATAACGGGCACATTAATATAAACGTGATTTGCCTTGCAGACGGCACATTCTGACCAATCAGATTCAAGAATTAAACAGTGCTGTGCATAATTGTTATTATTTTACAGGTCAGCGATCACTGTGTTCCCTCAAAGAACTGATGGCCAGCATGATTTCCGGGTTTGGAACAGTCAGCTCATTAGATACGCTGGCTATCAGATGGGGGACGACCGAATTAGAGGAGACCCTGCTAATGTGGAATTCACTGAGGTATCCACAAGTCACACGTCATCTAATGTCAATTAACTGCTGTTCATTGATGAAAACACATGAATTTGTCTTGGCTTTCTTAAATTTGAGCCCATTAATCACTGCCTTCTAACAGATTTGTGTCCAACTTGGATGGACACCAAAGTACGGGTCCTTTGATGTGCTGCCACTGATCTTGCAGGCCAATGGAGAAGATCCTGAGCTATTTGAAATTCCTCCAGAGTTGATACTGGAGGTGGAAATAGAGCACCCACAGTAAGTTCTAAACATCTTATAAATATTTCATTACTTTCTTAATAGCTCTAACTTGTTTTTAAACAAGAAGATATTGGGTCAAACAGATTAAATTCTTGTTTGATAGTCTGACACTATTCAACAAGTGAATAACCACTGCAGGGTTTTTTAACAATGCATGCAGAATCATGCATAAAATATTCTAGGTGCAATGTTCAGAAACAAAATAGTATCTGTAAAGTTACTGTACTTGCACAAGCTAATTCAAATATGCAAATCTCAGTGTGTGAAATGTAAAAACATGACATGGCGTTTTAAAAAATATTTCCTGCTGGGAATATGTGGAGGAAATGAGATATTGGTGTAGCATCATTCTTTGGTTTCATACTGGAAAATTTATGAGCAGCACTTTAATAGAGAATTATTATTTGCTGCTGTTTTGCAAAGGCACAATTAGATAGAAAAGATTCTAGTGACAAAATCA
This sequence comes from Pangasianodon hypophthalmus, assembly GCF_027358585.1. Taxonomy (NCBI): domain Eukaryota; kingdom Metazoa; phylum Chordata; class Actinopteri; order Siluriformes; family Pangasiidae; genus Pangasianodon; species Pangasianodon hypophthalmus. The sequence continues at coordinate 22,304,956 of NC_069723.1, read as the reverse complement.
GTAGGTTTATTGACTGGCTCTGTTTATCTCAGTGGTGTTTACGCAGACCACCAAGACTCTTCCCTGGGGTGCTTAAGGTCTCTTACATTGCTTGCTTTCTACTTGAGGTTGCTTTCTACTTGAGGTTGAAAATCCAAGTAAATCTCCAGGCTCTGAGAACGGAAAAGTTCCCAGTCATTCTTGTGCTTGTGAAGGGTCTGCAGTAAAAGAACCCTTCAAACTTAAAGATCAGGGATAAGTGGAAAAGCCATCAGTTCTTAATTAAACCACTAATTTGCCCCATTCCTTCATGAGAACATAACAAAATGACCCTATCACCCCATCACATATTAGCTTTCTTGAGCACTATGTGAATTTCAGTGAAGTGTTGACTGCTGGAGCCCACAAGATGCAACTATCAATATTGAGAACTACAACAAGGCATGACCAAAATCCTTCTAGTAAAGTCTGGCCACTTGATGCCCATCTTGGTGACACACTTGGGCAGTTATTTTCAGTCATACAAGACCAGGCTTTTACAAAGCTTTGCATAATTATTCACCTCTTGAACTATTACACATTTTGTAGTGTTACAACCAGGAACTAACACGGAAGATTGCATAAGTATTCATCCCTGTTGCTGTGAAACCCAAAAATTTGTTCTGGTGTAACCAGTTGACATCGGAATTTAGATAATTAGTTTAATTGGGTCAACCTGTGTACAATTTAAATGTCATATGATCTCACTATAAATAAACCTGTTCTTCCAAGACCTTAGAGTTTATTAGAGAACATACCTAAACAACCAGCATCACAAAGATCAAGGAGCAATCAAAGCAAGTCTGGGTCCAAAGATCTGGAAAAATATTTTAAACATCCTGTTGTCCATCATTAAATCCATTACTAAAACATGGAAAGAATATGGCACAACTCTGCCTAGAGGAGTTCACCACAATCAGTGATTAAGTAAAGAGGGCATTAGTCAGAGAAGCAACGAAGAGGCCTAGGGTAGCTCTCAGCATGTTGCTGCTACCACCATGAGTTACTGTAGGGATGGTGTTCTCAAAACAAGGAACAACAAGAAATGGATTGATGTTTAAAACACAGATTTGAAATTGTTGTAAATAATGGGGTCTTCGACTCCAATAACAACTAAAAAACATTTTTTCAGGTTGGTCCATCTACTTCACATGCATGTTTCTCAATAACTAAGAAAGCACCCTATATCTGAGCATGCATCAGTCACTACATTAAGTGTTATGCACTGCCACATTCATTTTTATAAACAGTGCGCTGTGTCTACTCATACCATTTCTGGTATATATGAACAAAGACAAAGCACATGGTATAGTGTATGACTTTGGGGTATATTCTTTGGTAAGATGCAGTGAGTGCATCATGTATGTTGTATTCTCACCTTCACTTGAAACTATTAAGAATAGATATGTACTTATCCAAGATAAAACAGAAAGATTAACTAGATTTTGGGTGGCTAACTAAATATACTAAAATAAAAGAAACAGAAACTATATAATATTCTATACTAACTCCCTGGCCTCAAAACAGGAGAAAAGAGTTATCAAGAATAAATGCTGCTCAACCTCTACAGATTCCACACAATTTATCATGTAAGTTATTATCTACCACAAAGTACAGATGAAAGCTACTGAATACTGTAGGTAGAAAGTGAAGATAGTTACTTTGGTCAGATCAGATGAGACTTCTCATCACGTCAGAAGGAAAAGGCCCTCGAGTCCGTGATTCTCTCTCTAGTGCCTTTCCCTCATATTTTAAAGGCACAGTGCCCCATTAAACCAATGACAATGCTCCACATACTCTTGCGAAAAAAAAGAAAACATAACCCAACATACGACCAAAGGGCATTGCAAAAGATGGTCTTAACATGAATATTTGTATTTTATATACTGAGTACCTTATGATTCAACAATGATTGGTTCATTTTTTTTAAATCCAGTTATGAGTGGTTCAAAGATCTGAAGCTTAGATGGTATGCAGTACCTGCAGTGTCCAACATGTTGCTGGAGATTGGTGGTCTTGAGTTCACAGCATGCCCCTTCAATGGCTGGTACATGGGCACTGAGATTGGTGTGAGGGACTTCTGCGATACTCAGCGCTACAACATCCTGGAGGTAACTCTATTTAATTCAGTGCAGGATAGAACAAGAGGTAAGGTTTAGTTTAAAATTAATTAAAAATAAGTTTAAAATTAACTTCTATTTCTAATGCCTTCTGCAGAGAGTTGGTCGTTGTATGGGGTTGGATACACACAAGCTGTCATCATTGTGGAAGGATGAGGCTCTGGTTGCCATCAATGTTGCTGTGATTCACAGTTTTCAGGTAAAAATTTTTAAGTAAAGAAAAAAAACATTTTATTTTCTTTACTTAAAAGAACAATATTTTTCACAACAGTAGTTATTAAAGGTTTTAAAGGTTAATTGGCTCTTAGATTTTGATATACTGTATCCAAACTCCAAACAGTATCCAAAAAGGTAGACGTTAATGGAGGGTGGGTATACAAGTTATTAGAGAATACTTATATCACATTTAGAAATAGAAATGCAATCATTCATGCTGATTTTGTTTTGTCGTTTCCCCCCACTTTCCTAATATACACTATTTCATGAGCTGTGAATGTAACAGTAATTGAATTTTAAAAAATGCAGGTACATATAAGAAAATTTAGCTGACCATATGCAAATGAATAAAAAGAATGTGATACAATTATTTCATTTGATAAATTCAAAGATTTGATTAGATTAAAACACTAGAAATTTTATCAAACATAAGCCACGTTTATTATTTACGGCCATGCTTGACCATTCAGTATTTATCATTCACACTAGGGTGGAAGTAATGCAAGAAATTCACAGAAAAGGCATTTTTAAAGTTAAATCATCATACTATTTGATTGATTGCTTACTTTGATACGAATTTCTTCTTCTGTTGTCTTGTGCTGCAGAAAAATAAGGTGACCATCACAGACCACCACTCTGCCACGGAGTCCTTCATGAAGCACATGGAGACTGAACTGCACCTGCGTGGTGGCTGTCCTGCTGACTGGGTCTGGCTGGTGCCTCCCATGTCTGGTTCTCTGACCCCTGTGTTCCACCAGGAGATGATCAGCTACATTCTCTCCCCCTTCTTTTACTACCAGGTAGCAAATATGAACATGATTACTAAGTAAAATTATAGGTTTATCATAACAAAGTACAGATGCATCAAATCTCTTTAATCTGCTATTGAACTGTTTATTCAACAGCAGTTTATTATTTAATTAAAGCCTTATTCCTGAAACCATAGACTTCTATTTCATGAATAAACCCACTGTTGTGTCAAACTCCTCAACCATCTTCAACAACAACAAAAAAAAGTTTACTCTAAGTTATTTCTTTTGCTGGACTTGTGATAATCTTTACCTTTATTTCAAGCCTGATCCCTGGTTAACACATGTATGGAAAGATGAAAAGAAAGGACTGAAGAAGCAAAGAAGATTAAGCTTCAAAGGTCTGATAATGTGAGTGCTCTTTCTTCCCAAATCTATACTCACATGTTAAGATCTAAAATCTTTAAACAATTAATTACAATTTTTTTGCTTTTTTAATGTTTGCATGCTGAGTAAGTCATATGTGAATTCTCTTTCTCCAGGGCAGCGGCCTTCTCTCAAATACTCATGAAATCTGCCTTGAAAAAGAGAGTGCCTTGCACCATTCTCTATGCTACTGAAACAGGAAAATCACAGACCTTTGCCAAAAAGCTCCAATTAATACTCAGCTGTGCTTTCAACCCCAGGGTAAAAGATAGTTTTCCACAAAATTACCTACACATTGTGGTATGGGCTGAATGAACATTCCTTTCCTGTTTGTTTGGGATACAGCTACTCTGCATGGAGGACTACAATTTCCTGGAGCTTGAGAAAGAGCATCTCCTAATGGTGGTGACCAGCACATTCGGCAATGGAGACTCTCCAGGAAATGGACAGGTATGGGCTCAATTGTGCACAAAAATGTTAATACACATATAACTGTGGTTCTATGGACCCGGATTACAGCAAGTGGTGGTGAGAATCATCTGAATACCTTCTTGTGCACATGTACGCACATGCCGAGACCTTTTAGTAAAGTCACATAGTAATGTAATAAGTGGCAATAAATTCAGCTGGCATACAGCCATCTTTCCATGAAACCTTGCTGAATTCTTGCCAGGTTGCCCATGATTCTGAGTGGCAAGGAACACTGGTGGTTATCTGGGGTTAATAGAACCACTGTTACATACATGTTATACTTCACACCTCCTAACCACCAGGTGTGGTGAGAATCTCCTGGATAGTACATGTGAACAAGATCAGGAGCAAACTTAGCTGCTGGCTAAACTGACTAACCAGAAAGGTGTTCAGAGATGGCCACTGAAAATCCATTGTAAACCTTGGTAAAAGTGCAAAGAGCACAGTGGCACCCGGGTCACAGCAGAACAGACTTCGCAGAGCGCCACACCTCTAAATAACGCCCATGAGAGGGACAATCTACTCACAGACTGGCATGTCTCAGTAAGGGACGGACAACCAGCCTGTGTCTAGAGTATGGTGATGAGGTCTACACCCCACGGGGCCAAACTCTGCTTAGACAAGCCCCCTGTGTCTTTCCTTCAGGACATATCAACTGTTGGTGTGAAGACTGGATGACCACCATACAGTCTGTGTACCAGCACCATCAAAGAGGTGCTGCAGGTCACAGGACTAGAAGGGATGAGATGAAGCCATCCCCAGCTTTGCGGGACAGGAACTCCATAGCACTGAGCATAATTACAAGCTGCTAAGCAAATAGTTCCATATGGTGTACATGTGAATGATATGTACAAACAGAAAGAAAGGGAACAATGGCTCCATGACAGAGGTATTTATTTCAAATTCTGAGTCATACATCACTATCTGACTTTGCTGAAATGTCTCGCCATGCATGTGGATGTGCATAAGAAGGTGTCCGGATTATTCTCACAGCCCCTGGCAGTTAAAAATGTATAATCTTGTTGAGATTGTTATTTTATTAAGACCTTAGTACATATAGTACATATAAGAGTACATATAAATAGTACATATTTAATTATCAGGAAACGTTTGTTTTTTCTCCTCTTTTGAAGATGTTCAAGAAGTACCTTTTCAGCACTAAAAACCTCAAAAACAAAGTCAGGTTAGTATTTGCTGACACTTGTGGAAAAGCTTTTTTAAGAACTGGATCTTTGACTAGTCTCTTTCTATTACACAGGTACTGTGTTTTTGGCCTTGGCTCTCGCATGTACCCGCAGTTTTGTGCTTTTGCCCATGCCGTGGATGATAAGCTCGCAGAATTGGGAGCCAAACGAGTGACTTCAATAGGAGAGGGAGATGAGCTCAATGGACAGGAAGAGGCGTTCTCCATCTGGGTTTGCACCGCCTTCAAGGTTCACTGGTCACCTTTAATAAACACAAAATCACATTTAGAAGCAACTGCGTGTGGTTCATAAAAATGATTTACATTTTATGATTTACATTTGTAGGCTGCATGTGAGGAGTTTGGCATTGAGAGCCATGTCTTATGGGCGGAGCATTTAACAGACAGCTGGGACCCACTGAGACACCGAGTGCAGCCTGACAGCAGCTCCTTTGACCGCATCACGGGTATCTTGTATAATTTCAGAAAGTTCTCAATGGTGGTGCATTATTATTATAAAATGGTGAAATATTATGACATCTAAGATGTCTGTTCTCACCCATCAAGATACTATATCTTTCCTCTTCTCACAGCTCTCTCAGCACTCCACTCTAAGACTGTGTTTCGTATGAAGCTAAAGAGAAAAAAGAATCTACAAAGTTCACGATCAAGGTAGACTATCAGACATGACACTTAATTTTACCTAACTGCATTTGGAGACAGTCATCCATTTTAAAGCGGTACTTCTCTTTTTATTATGCTTTGTGATATGGCATTGTTTTTAGTCGCTGTACTATACTGGTTGAACTGGAGGTGGGCGGTGACAAAAAAGAGGCCTTGAATTGTGCTCCAGGTGACCACGTGGGCGTTTTCCCAGGGAATTCACCTGAGCTGGTGATGAGAATTCTGAAGCACCTCCCTAATGCCCCACCCACCAATCAGAGTGTCCAACTTGAATACCTTCCTGAATCCTGCTATGGTAATAGTCCATTTTTATTCAAGTTACAATGCTAAATTATTACCTATTTTGATATTCTCCTGTACATTTTTTTCTCCCTTATCCTGCAGGGAGTGCAAAGTGGCAAACAGATTCTCGTATCCCAGCATGCCCTCTGGCCAAGGCTCTTACGTACCTCTTGGATATCACCACCCCACCTTCCCAAAGCTTCTTGCACAAGCTCTCACACATGACTAAGCAGGAAGATGACCGACAGCGCCTGCTAGCTCTTGCAAAGGTAACCCATCCTAACACTGAAATAATCAACATTAAAACAAAACGTACAATCCTTTGAGATGTTAAGAGACGAGTGACAAATACACTGACAGTCTGTGGAGACTAAGCATTACTCAAGTCTTTATTTTTATTCCTGCTGTACAGTATAATGGGATATAATTATCACATTTAATAATACACTACATAAAATGTGGATTTTTATTGTCATGTAAGATACTTAGAGATTAGAAAAGTGTCTTGCAGAGCTAAGTAAAATCTGTTATAAGATTATTTCTTAAAGCAATTAAGAATTGCTTAAAACCTTTGGACATGTAATATGTTATAATATGCTGTTATATTGTTAACGTGTTGTTGGGCACATTCATAAATCAGAAACTGCTTCAAAAATCTTCAATAGCTCACTATATTTGACAAACCGGTCCACTATTCACTGTGATCATGAACCACGTAAATATCTACCACTGAAATGTTGTTGAAATGTTCTAGGATATTACCCATAATTTGAGTTTGGGCAGACTTTTCAACTAAGAAGCTGATACAGCTAACAATTTGAGAAGCAGTCAAAAATCTAAATACACATTTTATACATTTTATACTCAACTTTATATCAGTTACCAAAAATGAGACTTAAATGAGAATAAAGTTTCCTTGAATTAGTGGCAGAGAGTGTCCGTTGTTGATATTGTTGATTTAATTGTAATGTTTAGGTCATTTCTATTAAAAAAAAAAAGTGCTTAGTAAATAATGGCACCTTTCTGCAGGACGTCAAGTGTTATTCAGAATGGAAGGCATTTAGTAGGCCCAACTTCCTGGAGGTTCTGGAGGAGTTTCCTTCCCTGGAGCTCTCTGCAGCCTTCCTCCTCAGCCAGCTTCCCCTGCTGAAGCCCCGCCTCTACTCTGTCAGCTCCTCCCCAGACCTCCACCCTCACGAGCTTCACCTCACTGTGTCTGTGGTCAACTACCACACACAGGGTAAAGGACACACAATACTAATCGCCATGCACAGCATTAGTAGAACATGATTACTGAAACTGTAGCTTCATTCTGTACAGCACAGCAGGTGGCAAAAAGTATAAAATTCAGAACCCAAACTATAATATATAATATTTAACTATGATAATAAACTATAATTCCAGATGGAAAGGGTCCTCTGCATCATGGTGTCTGCAGCACATGGCTCAACAACCTCAAAAAAGGCCAACTGGTTCCGTGCTTTATTCACAGGTACTAACCAGAAGTTCATTCTCAGAGATTTTCCTGGCTGCACCATGTAAAACATTATGATGTGTTTTCTAGTTTTTGGTATTTTATGAGACAGACATGTTTCTTTATTGGTCTTCTACAGATCCAGCGAGTTCCACCTTCCATCAGACCCCAGTTCTCCTACTATATTAATTGGAGCAGGCAGTGGTATTGCACCTTTCAGGAGTTTCTGGCAACAGCGCTTTCATGACATGAAAACAACAGGTACTGTCATATCCACTCCTGGACAAGCAATTAGCTGAAACAAAATTAGAACTGTTTATTAGTTCCCCATTGTATCAGCTAAATAGATTTTTTTTGAGGATATACACATTTTGTCTGAAAGGCCTGAAAGGCAGTCCAATGATGCTGGTGTATGGATGTCGTGGTGCAGACATGGATCATCTCTATAAAGAGGAGACTTTGGACATGAGAGAAAATGGCACTCTGAAAAGCATCACTCCAGCGTACTCTCACCAGGCTGGTCTCCCCAAGGTATAGCTCTGCACTTCTTACCACCAAGTACTGACTAATAAATGAATCCAATTAAACTAATTATACTTAAGTAATTCAAACTATTCCCTGCCACCCTTTTGAGACATGTTCCAAGCATTACGCTTATTTATCAATATCTTTGGCCCCAGGTGTATGTTCAAGATGTCCTGAGGAAGCAGCTTAGTGAGGAGGTTTGGCAGGTCTTGTACCAGAGCACTGGACATCTATATGTGTGTGGGGGCATGAACATGGCCCGAGATGTCGCACACACTATAAAAGAGATCCTGGTTAATCGTCTGGGCATAACTCTCTCACAAGCTGGGGAATATCTGGATCAATTAAAGGTGCAGTTAGTTGCAGATTTTACCACAGCAAGGTCTTGAGTGTATATTTATACAATACACATTATTAAGCAGAAACATCCTCTCTTGGGCATCCACCAGTCTGGTTAGAGGTGGTTTTCATGACTATCACATTTCTTGATTCTCATAATAATTTCAGAGTTGGTCAAATTAGGTAAATCTAAGGAAGGTCAAATTTAACACCTTAAGTCTTTGTAACTGGTGTCATTGTGCCAAATGGCATAAATTCCATTATGCTGACAAAAATCCTGTTACCTTCATTAAAACGTTTGTCATTTATGTGTTTATTAGAGCAATTCTTTTTCCATTGATCTTTTTGTTATTGACCTTAATACATGCTATTGACCATAGATCAGTTATTGTTACTGTTACTGTTATTTGCTATACATTATATATGAGACTCATGAAAACTCAATCTGGATGAGACAGAACTGATTGACATTAAGATTAAAAAAAAAGCTTTTCTTTCAGTTGTGCCGCTGGCAAAGTCATGTTCTGCTGTTAAGTTCGACGTGATTTTGGTTCAACTAGCCAACTTTCTGTGCGTACGTCCATTATGTTACAGGTGCCCAACCCTGGTATGAGTGAACATCCTGTCCTGCATATTTCTTTTTCCTGCACCCAACACAGCCCTAGGCATGCCCAACACACTTAATTCAACTACTCAGCCAAATAACAGATCTTTCTGTGTTAAAGTAGGTGTGTTAGAACAGGGAGCACAGTACTTGAACACTATGTGAAAATGTGCAGAACAGTAGGTTCTCCAGGACCAGGGCTGGGAACCTGTGACGTGGTGGATGTACTCTTAGAAGTTAGCTATAGTTGTCCAAAATTCTCTGCTTTAGAAATCAGTTTTATAGCAGAACACTGACCAGGACCAGTGTTCATGTAGGTTTAAATATATTAAAAGAATATTTCTTTAAGATCTCAATTTGCCTGCAATCCTGCTAGCTTTTCACTCACTGGCAATGAACTTCCTGCTCATACTTAAACTGTCCTGTCTCTGAATTCCTCCCATCACTTGACCTCTTTATGCTTTTCATTGTCTATCTCTGGTCTATGACATATATAAAACAACTCAATATATATTAGATAGGTAAAGTTCATCACAATCACAGCACATTCACAGACACATTACAATTGCCGCCTAAGCAATCACAGGAAAACAGAGCCATAACTTTAGGCAAAGGGATTCAAGTAAATATGGGAAACTATAAAAAATATTTAAAAAATCATTTGATAACTTTTGTAAGGCATGAAACAAGTTTCAATGAATTTCAAATTGGCAAACAGGAATTCAGATACTGATGAGCATTCACTTACCCTAGGGAATCATAGGAATGTAGAATTAGGAATGTAGTACTGTGAATTTAGCTCTTAAAAAAGTTCTTAAAATTAAAGTAGTTGTCACAGTTTTGGACCACAGGTGGCACAGTTATTAAAGGTTTTGGGGATATTAGGGCGAGGTCCTGAAGATCAAGTCTAATGACAATATACAAATGTTTTACTGAGATACAGCCTATCATCCTGTTTGATGCATTTGCCAGTCCGTTATTGGAGATAAGGTTTTGAATATCAAAGTTCCTTTGATAACTTTGATCAAAGTTCTTTTGATCTCAAGATGACGTGAGCCAAATTTGGTGAAGATTGGACAAAATTTGGAGGAGGAGTAGCAAAAATGGTACTTAGATGGAAGCATTTTCAGCATGTTATTGTAACTTTTGACCAGTAAGTGGCGCTGTAACAAAATTTGTTGCATAGCCTCAGGGCATGGTCCTGAAGTTGCCCACCAAGATTTGTGTCAGTGCGCAAGGTCGTTGCTGAGATACAGCCTCACTTCCTGTTTGGTGGCCTTGCTGACAGATTTGTTGGCCCATTACAGGCAAACCGTTTTGGATTATCAAAGCTCTTTTGATAACTTTTGGCTTACTCTGAAGATGACGTGTGCCAAATTTGGTGATGACAAAATTTGTAGGAGGAGTAGCAAAAAAAACATTTTTTTGAAAATATCCAAAAATGCAGAAAATCTAATTATTTAGGTGGAAAATGACATCATGTGGTGCATTTGACTCGCCTCGACCCAGGGAATCCAGGGATGCTTGGCTTTTAAATTTTGAACGCACGGATTAAAAGTTATGACCATAAACATACTTACAAATTAGGCCTAAATTTGACCTGATGGTGGCACTGGCAGCACTGGCAGCACTGGCAGCACTTGGCCCAAATTTGGTCAGAATGTTCCTTAGACTTTCCCCAATCAGTGTGCCAAATTTCACACATTTTACATGGGCTGCCATAGACAAACTAGCCAGAAGAAGAAGAAGACGATGTAGAAGAATAATAATAAGAAAAAAAAGTAGAATACCAATAGGGTGCTTGGCCCCCTAATAAGCTTAAACAGCAGAACAGAACAGAACTTTGTCAAGCCAACATAATTATATATAGCACGTTTAGTTATGTGAAAAAAAGCTACAGAATATTAAAAGACATTAATTCTCATTACAGTGCTATTTACTAAATATAACAGAGGCAATTTTGTTGCCTTATTCAGATTCTTATTGTACCATTGCTCTAACCATCCAATATAAGGTACTAAATAACATGTTTTCTGTTTTGAGGCTGAGAAGAGGTACCATGAGGACATATTTGGAGACTAATACAGCTTCACCTTCAGCATTCTGAATCTTGTCCTCTGAAGAAAAGGAGCCAAGTGACTTGGGATATTTAACAAAATATTGCAATGTTAACATATTTCCAAACTTGTCTCTAGTGTGGTTGAAAAAGAGTTACTTAAAGGGCTTCGTATTTACCATTTTTTATGTTTTTTTTAAGTCATTTTTTTGTTTTTACTTGTTTATCTATATTATTATTATTATTATTATTATTATTATTATTATAGCAGTTAAAGGAATTCTGTCACCCATTTCCTCTGTCCTTGGGTTGTGCTGTTGCTACTTTACAGTGTCAACCTTTCTCATTAATCTTTTTACTGTTTTTATGCAAAACTTTTGGCAAAAGCCTATCCCATAATGGTAAGTCTGAAAACTGGAATCTGGTGTTTGTTTTATTTTGCTTAGAAATGGTTTGTCAGATTATTCATCTGTCCATTATGTATGCAAATAAAAACTGAACTAACTCTGGCAAGTTATGTATATAGTTAATTAAGGTTCAATCTACATTATACTAAGAACTAAGTATGCTCTCTGCAAAAGCTTTATTTGACAAACAGATCATAGCCTTCGTCTAGCCAGAATAGTAGGACCTTTGCATCTCTGTCTGTATCTAATTACTTTAGTTTTCCTGGTTAAGTCATAAGTTTTACAGGTTTATCTATGACAAGAACTTGTTCCTTCGAAGAACTGCTGCCTTGTATGATTTCCGTGTCTGAAACATTCAGGACTAAAATATGCTGGCTATCAGATGAAAGATGTCAGATTATGTATACAACTTGGATGGAAGCCAAGGGCCAGGTTCTCCAATGTGCTGGCACTAGAATCGCTTGCCAATGGAGAAAATCCTGAGCTGTATGAGTTGACATGGGAGGTCCATATGAAACACAACATAAGTGTTAAACACCTAATAAAAATAACTTTGTTAACGGCTCTAACTTTTTTTAACACAAAGAGAACATTGGCTTAATAAATAGTCTCATACTATACAACAAGACCAATACAAATATACCAAGGCAGTTTTTTTTTTTTAACATAGAACACAGAACCATGCATAATGTAGTATATAAATAAAGCACAGCAATTTTCTAGGCACAATGTTAATTGAAAGTGTGATGTAGTTGGATTGTGCATTTATGCAGTTATCCAATCAGCCAGCTAATCATGTCGCAGCAGCACAATCCATAAAACCACGCAGATACAGGTTAAGAGCTTCAGGTAATGTTCACATGAAACATCAGAATTAGGAAAAATGTGACCTCTGTGACTTTAACTGAGGCCTGATTGTTGGTCCCAGATGGGCTGGTTTGAGTATTTCAGAAACTGCTGATGTCCTGGAAATTTCACACACAGCAGTGTGTAAAATATATAGTTTACATAGAATGGTGCAAAAAACAAAAAACACTGAGTGAGTGACAGTTCTGTGGTTGGAAAAGCCTTGTTGATAAGCGAGGTCAGAGGAAAACAGCCAGATTAGTTTGAGCTGCCAGGAAGGATATAGTAACTCATATAGTCACTCTTAACAACCGTGGCGAACAGAAAAGCATCTCAGCATGCACAAAACATTGAGCCTTGAAGATTAGAAAAAAAAATCACCTGGTCTTTTTCTAGTCTTCAACTGTCCAGTTTCGGTGAGTCTGTTTCCCATGATAGCCTGAGATTCCTATTTTTGACTGACAGGAGTGAAACCTGATGTAGTCTTCTGCTGTTGTACCCCATCCACCTCAAAGTTTGATGTGTTGTGCATTCTGAGATGCTCTTCTGCTCACCATGGTTGTAAACAGTGCTTACTTGAGTTCCTATAGACTTCCTGTCAGCTCAAACCAGTCTGGTCATTCTCCTCTGTTCTCTCTCATCAACAAGGTGTTTCAACCTGCAGACTCTCCACTCACAGGATGTTTTCTGTTGTTTGTACCATTCTGTGTAAACTCTAGAGACTGTTTGTGTGAAAATCCCAGGAGATCAGCAGTTTCCGAAATACTCAAACCAGCCCATCTGGAACCAACAACCATGCCATGGATAAAGTCACAAAAATCACACTTTTTCCCCATTCTGATGTTTGATCATTAACTGAAGTGGGTGGTGGCAAAAAAGATGTTTTAAATTATGATGTATGTGAGGTGTTTTCCCAGGGAACTTACATGAGCACCTCCCTATTGCTCTGCCCATAGTGATAAAAGTGGATAATAATATGAAATTATCAAATTATAAGAATTGTCAAATAATAAGACATTAATTCTCCAGTCACAAAGGTGAAGTCACTCGGCAGTTAGGTGTTGGAAAATCCTACTGTACAATTACTATTGACGGTATCCTACTCAGGGTCATATAGCTGTGTTGCATTCTTAGACTTTGAGTCTAACATTGTTATTGTTCTTGGCTGACAGGAGTGAAACCTGATGTGGTATTCTGCTATTGTAGCCAATCCACCTCAAGGTTTGATGTGTTGTGCATTCTGAGATGCTTTTCTGCTGTTTGATGTGAACATTAACTGAAGCTCTTGACCTGTATCTGCATGATTTTATGGATTGTGCTGCTGCCACATGATTGGCTGATTGGATAACTGAATAAATGAGCAGGTGTTCCTATTAAAGTGGACAGTTAGTGTATATCCTAATGAAAAGCACTACATTTATTTGCTGCCAAACAGCGGCAAGCATGAGAAAAAGGTAGAGCAATGTGCTGCAGCAGGTTTCATAAACACAAAGTGAATGAGTACTGTACGGGTTTGAGGGTGTTTAGTGTACAAAAATAAAGAATAATAATTTGCTATTAAATACATAAATAACTAGTGACTATCGAAATGTTTGTCAAATCCAGAGATCAGTAAGCTGCTGAGACAAGCTCTCAATCAGTGAGTCTTCAGATATTATTTCCAGAGCTTCACTTGTTTGGCTCCTCTACACCAAGCAGTTCATCTAGCTATCTGGATCAGAGGTCGAAGTGGCCTTGTTTTCAGGTGCTTTACTATATGGGTTGAACTGGTGGTGGGTGGTGATATGAAATTATCAAATTATAAGTATCGTCATATAATAAAACGTTAATTCTCCAGTCACAAAGGTGAAGTCACTCGGCTGGAAGATGCTGGAAAATCCTACTGTACAATTACGGATTTATTCTGTTGTATCCTACAGGGAGTGCAAAGTGGTAAACAGATTCTTGCCAATACTTCACAGATATCACCACCACTAATGGCTTCCTCTATTAAAGGAAAAATCCATCCTGAACGACTTGCATATATTATTTATTATTTATAATTAACATTTGACATTCGGGTTCCATCTAAGATTTATTTCGTAATTTTACTTTTTCTGTCTTTCATTGACATTTTGGTCTATTGTCATTACCCACAATGCTGTATGACTACTTGCTGATAATAAAAATTATTATTAATTATACTTGCTGATATTAAAATAATAAAATAACTATCCAAACCAGGTCTCTGCCATAACTCAGTGTCATATTGCTGCATTGAGTCATCAACATCTGCACCAACATCTCCGCGATTCTACTCTGGAAACTCTCATTAACATGATGATGTACGCTTCTGCAAAATGATGAGTGAGAAAAGAAGCTCTTTGGTTTTTAAGGCCTAACAGTGAAACATGATCATTATCCCTGTCTGAGATCAATGAATTTTTTTTTTTCCTCCATCAAATTAGCACCAGAATCCAAAACACATCACAAATATTTCAATATAATTATATTTAATGTGTTTCAGAGTGGACTTTTCCTTTAAGAGCTTCTAAACTAAGTACAAAAACTGGAATGTAATTTTGTGTTATTTTGCTTAGGAATTATTTGGCTGATTATTCACAAACCATTATGTATGCAAATAAAAAAATAAGCCAGTTCAATTAAGTGTGCTACAATTAAAAAAATTAAATTAAATTAAAAAATATAGATAAGGACAGCTCAATATTTCTGCAGTTTCTTCTGTCTCTGACTGAGTATCTACCTCCTTTTTTTCCTGGACTGTATCATTGTTCCTATATCTTTTGTGATAGAGCATTTATAGGAAGTAGTTCATGGTTTAGAAGAAATGACTGTTACCTTCCTTATATAATACTGCCTTGTCTAATATTTCTTCTTTTGTTTGCTCTTCAGACAAGACTATCTGACATTTGTTTTGTTTTGATCTGAGCGTGACGCACATTCGTCATGATTCAATTACTAAAATATGTCAACAGTTTGAGGCCTTGTTGACAGATTTGAATGAAACGAAACTGGGAAAAAATTCTTTGTGAGAATTTACTGTAAATGAATTCCTAATCATGTTTTGTTTGGTAGATATAGAGATACCTGTTTCTGATAATGACTTACATTATATAATAGTTGTCAGTTAAACTTGAATGACAATGATTCATTTTATTTTGTAAAGCTTGATTTATCATGTTACATTAGAGAGTAAATCATCTGTGCTACTTAAAGAGACCTACTGTATTTATTTTGCTGTGTATTTTGCCTGAGGTGCTTCAAATGGGTGTCTGAAGAGTGGGTTATTTTTTATAGGGAAAGCAGTTAGAGGAAAATAAAAACAAATCTACACTGTAAATTTTATTTATTATATATTTATATTTAATTAAATCTCATGGCAATGGAACTCTATGATTTCATGAAAATATATATGACTGCAGCTTCCTTCTCTAACAGGTCAGATTAAATATTCTAAAAGCTGGGCCCTTGCAGTTGATCAGTCTGAACACCAGAGAGAGGCATATTCAAGAAGACAGTAGACAAGCATACATACAGTATGACAAACAAAATGTTTTAATATAGGCAAAGTTACATGGGCAGCTCTCGGTCCAGTGAAAGTGATCAAGACCTAATTGGGTAGAGTTTGTTATGATGTATACTTATGATTTCCTGATGCCTATAATTTATTTGAATATGTTAGAGAAGGCCTAAATTTAAATCAGGGCATAAGCACCAGCTTTTACTGCTGGAGTAAATGTAATGGCATGTTATTTCTCATTGAGAACATTCCTCATTCACTTTACCTTACACAGTGGTTCTCAAAGTGGGGTCTGTGAAGCATAGCCAGGGGGTCTGCGATTTTTTTTTTGGTTAAGTTACAGCAATGAAAATAACAACTCACCATTATAGTTATAGCTGAGTTCTTATAGTTATTGTTTTGACTGGTCCCTTGAATCAAATGGGTTTGATTCAATAACTCAAAAACAAGTCAGCCTATAAACAATGTGGACTTTGGAATAGAGAACTATATTATTATATAATATAATTGTACTTAATGTTCATAATAATGTTTAGAAAATAAATCTATATTGAGGATATATAGGAAATGATTTGTACAGTTAAAGAAGTACAGTTAAAAAAGTTGGAGAACCCCTGTTCTAAAGAATTACATTATGGCACATGTGAACAGAATGAGGAAGTAAAGACTCTGGAATAACCAGATATTGACAGAGACTGATGTATTGGCATTGCTACAAAGGGGCATGATCAGAAGCCTTGGCATAGGCTTCATGTTTTATAACAGCTATAAGAATGTAGGACAGCAGTTAGAAACTATAGATTTGTTATTTAATTAATTAAGGCATAACAAACTCTCAACCAACCTTTCCATATTAATAAGGTTGCCATAAAATACCTTCATGACAAATGCCACTAAAAATGATTAAAACAACATACTAAAAATAAAGATCAACATACTAAAAAAAAGATTTTTCTCCTCCACAGTAAACCTCCAATTAACACTCATGGATCTGGAAAGAGACGTTCAGCAAGCACATTTGGCTGTGACGGTTAGTTGTTCACATACTTTATGTGAATAAAGTGTCTATATACAGTGGGGGCCAAAAGTGTGAGACTACTAGTGAAAATGCTTTGATTTTTGCATTCTTTTCTAATTTAATACAACAATTTTCATTACAAATTATAGTAATATATAAAAAGTAGAAACCTTGAAATATTTACATGAATTTCAGAGTTTCTTAGTATTTGGTATGTCCCTTTTTTTTTTGCTTTAACAACAGTGTGCACTCAAGCTGGCATGGACTCCTCAAGTTTGTGCAAAACCTTATGATCCATTTTAGATCAAATCAATCAGAGTGTCGTCTGAACACATGCTTCAACAGAAGAGATTAGGCATGAGGAAAATCTTACCTTTTGTACAGAGATATTAACAGGGTCAATATGACACATTTGCTTACATTTACAGCAGCGAGAGTCCTTACTAGAACCAGAAGATGTGACCACATCACCCCTATCTTAGCCCCACTGCATTAGCTCCCAATCAAATTTCACAGTGATAATAAAATACTACTATTGACCTGTAAAGCACTGAATAGTCTCGTGCCGCAGTACCCGGGCAAACTTCTGGTCTTTTGAGATCCGCCTTGCCTACTTCCTTCAAAAGGTGCAGACTATTTGTTGGTACCTCGATACCTCTTACAAAGCCCCAAAGTTATGGAATAGCCTTCATTAGTGTTTGGGACTCAGACACATAATAATGCCTTTTCGGTTTAAATCTAGGCTGAAAACATATTTGTTTAGTCAAGCCTTTTGTTAATAGTTTTTTCTTAGGTAAAGGGGTAGATCTGGAGTGCTCACAGGCATAGTGTTTGGTGAACTGGGATGCTTGGATACTGTCGCCATATCCATGGCTGGCCACTTTATGTCCCAGGGCGCCTTCATGTATGTGTTGCCTTCTAGCTCTCCCTTTTAGTTATGTTGTCATAGCTAGTCTTGCTGGAGTCCCTGCTTGCACTCTGCACACAGTGTACATTTTCCTTAACCATTACATGACAATTAGCATATTAGCATGCCTAATAATCTGTGTTTCTTTCTCTTTCTCCCTCTCCTTCTCTTTCTCCCTCCGTCTCTGTCGAGCTACACATGCTACTCCTGAGATACCAGTGATCCTGGCCCATTCTGCTCTCAGGACCTGCCTGATGCCCTACTTCTTGTTGGAGTTCTCATCACTTGGAAGCCACTCGCTGCTGCTTAGGATGGCCCCATATGGACAGCCTAAAGGTACATGAGATTGCTGTGGATGGTGCCACTTAGAAACCATGAAGTTGGCTTCGGACTGCAATTGATACAGTCTTGCTACGATGGCTTAGGACTGCAGTTGCCATAAACAGTTTTGCACTCAAGTCTCCATCAGTGAACAGTTGATATCTTCAACAAAATAGACTTCATGCTAACACTATAATGTATTTCCTGGTTACACAATGGCACTTTTTGACCACGTAGTACACAACTATAGAAGGGGATTACTTATATTTGCACTATCTGGTGTCACCCATATGAGTGTGGGTTCCCTTTTGAGTCTGGTTCCCCTCAAGGTTTCTTCCTCATATCATCTCAGGGAGTTTTTCCTTGCCACTGTCACCTCGGGCTTGCTCATTAGGGATAAATTTATAAATTTAAAATTTGTATCTGGAATTTATCTATTTCTATAAAGGTGCTTTGTGACAATGTTCATTGTTAAAAGCGCTATACAAATAAAATTTGAATTGAATTTCTCAGTTGAAAAATTGAATTGAATTAAAAGTAGCCTTAGAAATAGTGCAGAATCTTAAATATTGAACATTTCTTTGTTTTAAAACGAAGTTGTATATTAAATTTGTTTTGTTGTATTTAAAATTTTTTTTTAAATCCCAGATTTTCAATGTGGTCCCAGACACAATTCATCAAAAACTACCCATCTATGTAACAAAAAATACCTTCTCTGTATACCAAGAGAATCAGGCATGATCAGTATGGCACTAAATCAATCACTTGTCACCTATGTCAGCTTGGACAGACAGGAATTTCATTCATGCATGTGTAGTTTGTTTTGGCTGTGTTGTTAGACAAGCACATAAAATATTTAAAAACCATAGCAATAGTATATTAAATACTATATATTAAAGGATATTTAGCAATATTGTACATATTATGTACAGTGCACTTAAGAAAATTTAGAAG
This sequence comes from Pangasianodon hypophthalmus, assembly GCF_027358585.1. Lineage (NCBI taxonomy): Eukaryota > Metazoa > Chordata > Actinopteri > Siluriformes > Pangasiidae > Pangasianodon > Pangasianodon hypophthalmus. Next base: position 22,285,836 of record NC_069723.1, on the reverse strand, counting down.
CAGTTTCATTGAAAAGTACCATTGCAACTAAGTGTGTCTGCTTATTCACATTTAAAAAAAATCTTTAGAAGAGTGCATGGGTAGTGATTTAATGCAGTGCGTTCACATGGGATTCACGTGAAATGTTTCTTTGTTTGTTTGTTTGTTTTTACAGATTTTTAGGATGCTTTCATTGGATCTCATAATGACTGGTTTGATGAGTTAAATACACAGTTGTCAGCTACTGGAAAAATCTGCAATTCATTTTGTCTGTGACATTTAAGATATTTACTCAGGTGGAAAGATAAGCATAAAAAATGAACCACATAAAAATTCATCTAAGGTGAATGAAAACAATTATTTTTCAACAGAAACATTTATCAGACATGACAGTGTCTCACACTGCCACAGACTGCAAATAGACTTTATCCTCAAGAAACACATTTCACACTATTAGCAGTTTAGTAAACACACAACCTTAAGCCTACTGTGCCTTTTTATGTCTACAATTGACACAACTAGTCCAAAAATATTCTATATCTGAGGAAAACATTTTGAAGAATGATGTTAACTAACCATGTGAGCCATGCTCAAGGAAGAGTATATAAAGAAAGGAAACATTAGCTGCCTAGATAACTTGATAACAAATGCTGTTGGGGTTTCAGTAGATTGCCAAGTTCAACAACTAGCTAGCTCATGTTAATCCATACAAGTTTTTAGCTTTGTAGATAGCTATCTAGCAAAGATGCCCCTTACTCATTATAATATAGGCTGTAGCAGCACTTAAATATATTTAACACAAAAGACACTTGTGTTAACCGCACACAGGTTGACATCATTCCGAAATGTGGAAAAGTTCAAGGGGGTGAATACTTGTGAATACTTATGTAAGGTACTGTGGGGTCTCTGGAGGACTAGTGGTTAGGCTTTCACCACTGCGGCCCGGGTTCAATTCCCGGCCAGGGAGCCAACCCCAGCCACTGGAGTTGCACACAACAGTGCACTCCCAGTGCTGGTCCTAAGCCTGGGTCAAACTGGGGAGGGCTGCATCAGGAAGGGCATCTGGCATAAAAACTGTGCCAAGTCAAATATGCGGACCAATGATCCACTGTGGCAAGCCCTAACGGGAGCAGCCGAAGGAGGAACAACAACTTATGTAAGTTACTGTATACACACGTTTAAAAAATGAATTTATGGTAAACAAATTTTATGTATTTGTATAAATATGTACATGTAGTATTATAACACCATTTTATATCACAATTTAACATTTTTTTCCTGCAACAGTCACACCATTTTCAACTAAAATTTAAGCAAAAATGTATTTAGAATAATGATTCTTTTTCCCATTCTAGTAAGATATTTGACTGTTAATACACCATATGCTAACACCAATGCTTTATATGACTTTATAAGGATCTATAAATTTTATAAGGATATGAGGTACAGGTAGATGAGAGAGGCAGAGTCTGAGTCAAAACAGTATAAAAAGTATAGAAACAGTATAACGCCTCCACATAGTTGGGTTATAGATATGCCAGTGTCAGCAGTAAGCATTTAAAGTATAGAAATTGTCAAAATAATTAAACATATACATTTACAAAAGCAAAATTATTATTGTCCGACAGTATGGTAGTAAATGTAGCAAGTGTGTTTGTGAGTTAGTCAGTGAATGCTCGAATTAATTATTGCTATACTGCCCTATAAAATTAATTTTGCTTTTGTAAATCAATTTTGGCGAGATCCATCACTGCCAGTCAGACTAATGTTTTTGCCCCATTACTGCCAATGACCTGCAAACTGCAAATGTTCCCTGGATTTTCAATTATTTGACAGATAGGATGTCAGTAGGTGGATTGGCTATGCTAAATTCCACTAGGTATGTATACGTGTGCAAATGTGTGTTTGAGGAAGTGAAATGTGCAGTATGAGCCATACTTTGGGGAGACCAGGCTGACGAGAGTACGCAGGAGTGATGCTCTTCAGAATGCCATTTTTTTCCATGTTAAAAGTCTCCTCTTTATAGAGATGATCCATGTCTGCACCACGACATCCAAACACCAGCATCATTGGACTATTTTCAAGACTTGCAATAAGACACTTTGCTTTATGCACTATAACAAACAGATAACATTTCAGATTGTCCAGGAGTGGATCTGGGAGTGCCTTTATTTTTCATTTCATAGAAGCTGCAGAAGGGAGCAATGCCACTGCCTGCTCCAATTAAGATAGTCGGGGTGGTGTGATCTGGAGGAAGATGAAACCCATTGGATCTGAAATCATAACCATGACATAACTGTAAAGTATATTTCAAGGCACCAGATTGTCAGAATGGATGGCAAAAGAGTCACAGCAATTGGTTAAGTACCTATGAATAAAGCAAGGAACTGTCTGTCCTTCATGGAGGTTTTTGAGCCATGTACTGCAGACACCATAATGAAGAGGACCCTTTCCATCTGTTTAGAATAAAGAAACCATGTATAATGTTAATACCCTACAATTTTTCACAGCCTACACTTAAGAAACTGGTTAAAACTAGGAGCAGTACTATTACAGTTTATCCTTTACCTTTGGTGTGGTAGTTAACTACAGAAACAGTGAGGTGAAGTTCATGAGGGTAGAGATCAGGGGAGGAGCTAACAGTAGAGGCGGGGTTTCAGCAGGGGTAGCTGGCTGAGGAAGAAGGCTGCAGAGAGCTCCAGGGAAGGAAACTCCTCCAGAACCTCCAGGAAGTTGGACCTACTAAATGCCTTCCATTCTGAATAACACTTGACGTCCTGCAGAAAGATACCAAGTTACATCATTTACTTTTCATAAGTTGCTGTATATCCCATCTAAACATCATTAAGGATAACGAAAGAAACTTGTTTGTGCTCTTTGTAGACATTAAATATGGACTTAGCATACCAATGCCAGTTCTAGCAGGCGCTGACGGTCATCTTCCTTCTTGGTCATTTGTGACAACTTGCGTAGGAAGCTTTGGGAAGGTGGTGCGGTGATGTCCAGGAGGTAGGTAAGAGCCTGGACTAGAGAGCAAGCTGGGATACGAGAATCTGTCTTCCATTTGTCAACCGCTGTACAACCACAGAAAATATCCCTGATTATTATATGGCTCTATATGGTACACTCTGTTCTGAGTAACAGGAACCAACAGTTACGTGTTAATATCAATATTCCATGCTGCAATCAGCTTGTCTCACTTAACAATAAATATAAAAATGTAGGCTAATACTGTAAAACAGAACTGTTTAAAGCACTATATAAATAAATAAATGAGAAATGATGGCAAAGAGATGTCTAGTAGTGTTCACATTGCTATGTAGCTCATGTTACTATTTAGAGTTAAAAAAAATAAATAAAATGTTCTGTCAAAATAATTTTTGTTTTAAAAGTTTATTTTTATTTTTATTTAAATTTCGTACATATATTGTACAGCCGACCATTGATTATTGCAAAAATTAACCCTGACCGGGCAAGACAACATAATCTTTTGTAATGATGACCTACTGGCTGTGCATTATCCCTTAGGTATATGCTGGGATTTAGTAGGACTGTTACCAGAACAGGACTCAGGAAGGTATTCAAGTTGGACACTCTGATTGGTGGGAGGAGCATTAGTGAGGTGCCTCAGAATGCACATCACCAGATCAGGTGGATTCCCTGGGAAAATGCCCACATGGTCATCAGGAGCATAATTCCTAATTCCTCCTTCTATTAATAAAGTAGAGCATCTGAAAAGAATGGACAAAAAAACAAGATCAGGTACTGAAAACAGTATTTTAAAACAAGTAACTTTAATGCAAGGAAAACATATTCATCTGTCAGTAGTGTCAATTATAATCAGACTAAGAACAGACCTTGACTCAGCACTCTGAAGATTTTTTCTCCTCTTCAACTTCATGGGAAATACAGTCTTATGAATGAAGTGCTGAGAGAGCTGTAATGGCAAAACATGTAGGCTGTTTATCACCATAATATTTATTATAAATGCAAGAAATAAATATGTTAATAACACATTAAGTTAGACAAGGTGCCTGAGATGTGATCTAAGATGCTGCTGTCAGGCTGCAGTCGGTGTCTCAGAGGGTCCCAACTATCTGTTAGGCGTTCAGTCCCTGGTACTCTTCACATGCAACCTACAGGAAGAAATACTACTTTTAAAGAAGCCAAATGCAAGTGCTTTTATTTCATTCAATCATTTTCCTTCTGCTTTTTCTGATGAGGATAATGATGACAACAGGCTAAGAATGTCAGCCCAGACTTCTCTATCTCTGGCCACCAACCAGCAGGCATCCTTGTAATTTGCCCAATCCACCTCAACTAGCTCCTCTCGATGGGGAGTGGTGACTCTATTCTGACACGCTACTCCTGGCTTGCCAAGCACCTCACCCTACCATGGAGGGTAAGTCCAGCAACCCTATGGAGGAACCTCATTTCCACTGTCCACAGCTCGTGACCATAAGTGAGGATAGGAACATAGATTTAACAGAAAACAAGAAAAAAAGCTTCACCTGAAAACTGGGCTCCTGGTTTTTTATTACTCATGAATTAGATCCAAATATACTTAAACTCCTACACCAGTGGCAAGGTTTTTTTTCCCTAACCTGAAAGAAGCATCCCAACTCTTTTTCAGCAGAGAACAATGGGGTTGGACTTTGAGGTGTCAAGCTAAGTAATTTTGACCCCAGCTGCTTCACATTCAGGAGCAAAATACTTGAGATCCACTTTGGATGGGGTCAAGAAAGCATGATATTTTACCTCTAGCTCCCCCACACTGGACTCCCTTCTAACCTTGGTTGCAACACAATATCCTGTCCATGAGAACCACAGACAGGAATTGAGACAAACACACCCTTGATAGAGTCCGTTACCTGCCATAAACATTTTTGAATTAACACTAAGAACGTGCTCATAGAGATACCAGATCACACAAAGTAGAGATCCAGATATGCTGTACTTCTGCAGTATCTCCCACAACAAATGTTGAGGCTTATGATCAAAGGTCTTCTCCAAATCCATAAACAATTGATTAATATACTCCAATGATCCCTTAAAGCCATGCAAGGATAAAGAGCTGATCCACTATTCCACGGCATGAGCGGAAACCTTCATTGTTCCTCTAGACCTTGTCATGATGAAGGGGAATGTGTATTTTGGTGAACCTCAGGACTATGTCGCCAGGAGCTTAATGCTTCCTAAAGACCCACCATGCAAGGTCCAAAAAAAGACAGTGTAGCTTGCCCAGATTAGGGCTAAAAGGACCTATGCATGGATCCAGCCTTGGGGTGGTGTCTGCAGACAAGCACCTCTTGAACAGGACACCTTAACACAGTCAGACTCAACTGGAAATGGTGACAATGAGCTCACCACCAGCAAGATGAAGGTGGGGTTCAAGTGCAATCCCAGTCAGGTGGCAGGCATGTGAAGGCCAATCTTGGACAACAAATGCAATTGCTGGTGAATATAATTGTTTTTTGTTTTTTTTATTAAAGTACTGTTGCATCACTAACCTTGAATGTAGTGCAAGCCCAAATGCCTCTTCCTGCCCATTTAGCTCATCTCCCTCTCCTATGGAAGTCACTCGTTTTGCTCTCAACTCTGCAAACTTATCATCTACAGCATGGGCAAAAGCAAAAAACTGTGGATACATGCGAGAGCCAAGGCCAAAAACAGTTTAGTCAGTTTTCCTGGTCTTAAACAAGTCAGCAGTTACTGGCTGTTATACTGACCCTTTTTTCATATATACTTCACACTAACCTGATGTTGTTTTGCAGCTTTTTTTACACTTATAAGCTGCTTCATGAAACTCTAAGAAAGGAAGATAATGAATGTTAAGTTAATGCTATTTTACATTATTCAGATTTTATTAGCACCTGTTTTCTTGGAGAAACAATCACAACTCAATGTGAAAAGTGTTCTTCTCAAGATCTTCAAAATTATAGTCCTCCATGCAAAGTAGCTGTGTCAGGAATAGCTATTCAATTGAATCTATCAGAGGGATTAACTAGTTAATCCCTTAATTTTTAGCATTAAGTTAAATATCTAAAAAAAAATAAAAACTGATCACTGACATTTTTAAAAGACTGATAATAGGAAGTGGTTTTCTTACCCTCGGGCTGAAGGCACAACTGAGCATTGAATTGAGCTTCTTAGCAAAGGTCTGAGATTTGCTTGTTTCAGTAGCAAAGATACTAGTGCAAGGCACTCTCTTCACTAAAGCTGATTACATGAGTGTTTGAGAGAAGACCACTGCCCTGGAGAATCAGAATTCACACACTTGGTTAGCATCTAATTTTTCCCTAATATTCCATGTAAAACATAAAATGTGAAATTAGCATAATGTCAAGAAGTAGAGCACTGTAATGCTGTCTTACTTTGTTAGTGCTTTAAAACTCATTCTTTTTTTCCGTCTCCTTAGTTCTTTTGTCTCATCTTTCCAGACATGTGATAACCAGGGATCAGGCTTGAAACAACAGCAAAAGCAAGTTAGAACAAGGAGAATACCTTATGGGTCAACCCCTTTTCTTCCTCAAATTAGGGTGCAACTGTAGACTTGAACCTTTTATAGAGCCCTGATCTTCAATATTTCAATTACTCTATTACTAATTAAGCGAAAAAAAAAAAAAAAAAAAAAAAAAAAAAGCAAAGACATTTTTGATTTATTGGCTCTGATAAGAGGTGCAAAGGGAGTTCTACACCACTATACACCACCATTGAAATAAAACAATCAAGATGTGATCAAAGTGTAGACTTTCAGCTTTATTTTAAGAGGTTCCACAAAAATATGGCATTTACCATTTAGGAATTACAGCCATTTTCAGCAAAGTACCTCCATTTTCAGGGACTCAAAGGTGTTTGGACAAAGTGACATAATTGTAAATATAACCATCATTTTAATACTTGGATGAAAATCCTTTGCAGTCAATGACTGCCTGAAGACTGGAGCCCATGTTCTCAAAACTCAAATGCTGAGTTTCCTCCCTGGAGATACTTTGCCAGGCCTTCACTGCAGCCACCTTCAGTTGCTGCTTGTTTGTGGGTCTTTCTGCCCTCAGTCTTGTCTTCAGTAAGTGAAAAGCATGATCTATTGGGTTGAGATCAGGCGACTGACTTGGTCATTTAAGAATATTCCATTTCTTTGCCTTTCAAAAGTCTTGAGTTGCTTTTGTAGTATGTTTAGGGTCATTATCCACCCGCACTGCGAAGCAGCGTCCTATCAGTTTTGTAGCATTTGGCTGAATGTGAGCAGAGAGTATAGCCCTATACACCTCAGAATTCATCTTGCTACTTCTGTCAGTAGTCACATCATCAATAAACACCAGTCAGCCCGTTCCATTTGCAGCCATACATGCCCATGCCATAACACTGCCTCCACCATGTTTGACACATGAGGTGGTATACTTTGGATCATGAGCTGTTCCTTTCTTTCACCATATTTTCTCTTCCCATCATTCTGGTACAAGTTAATCTTGGTTTCATCAGTCCAAAGAATCTTATTCCAGAACATGGGAGGCTTTTTTAGATGTTTTCTTCCAAAGTCTAATCTGGCTTTCCTGTTGTTGAATGTTACTAGTGGTTTGCACCTTGTTGTAAACCCTCTGTATTTACATTCACGAAGTCGTCTCTTGATTGTAGATTTTGACAATGATGCACCTACCTTCTCCAGAGTATTCTTGACTTCTCTTGACGTTGTGAAGGGGTTTTTCTTCACCAAGGAAAGGATTCTGCACTCATCCACTTTAGTTGTCTTCTGTGGTCTTCCAGGCTTTTCGATGTTGTTGAGCTCACCAGTGCTTTCTTTCTTTTTAAGAGTGCACCCAACTGTTGATTTGGCCACACCTAAAGTTTTTGCTATCTCTCTTATAGATTTATGTTGTTTTTTTCAGCCTAATGATGGCCTCCTTCACTTGCATTGAGATCTCCTTGGACTTTATATTGGTAGCTCCAGTCAAACAACTGCCAAATGCCAACTCAATACCTGATATCAACTCCAGAACTTTTATCTGCTTCATTTGTCTTGAAGTAATGAGGAAATGGACCACAACTGGTCAATTAACTTCTTGTAAGTCAATTGTCCAAATACCTTTGAGCCCCTGAAAGTACTTTGCTTAATATGCACTGAACACGGCTTACTTTGGGTGCTCAATTTCAACCTCCAATATCAACTCTGGGGGTATTTCCAATACATCAGGATCTTCCCAAGTGGCCTGCAAGACCAGCGGCAGCACATCAAAGGACCCATACTTTGGTGTCCATCCAAGATGGATACAAATCTGTTGGAAGACAGATTTCACAGAGTGTATTGCCTTGTATAAAATCACTCTATGGGACAGAATTTTTATTTTTTTTCCTATTACACCCTATGGAATACCATTTTAATTAGTGTTTAGAAGGGTTTCTAATAGGTTGAAAACCTATTTGTTTATCCGGGCATTTCGTTAAATTGCTGTTCTCTTAGGTGTAAATTGGGGAGATGGGGGGTGGTTACCTTCTGGCTCTCCCTTTTAGTTATACTTCTATAGCTTGGCCTGACAGTCTCCACTTGCACTCTGAACACAATGTACACCATAAAAATTAAACTACTGTAGGATAACACTTAATTATATGTTCTCTCTCTGTCTCTAAAGCTGTACTTCTACTCCTGCTGCCTGATGTGATGCCAGACCCTAACAGATCTTTACTGCTGTGGCTCCTCTTGTCTTCCGGACAGAAGACAAGATTGATCCTGATTGCCTGATTGATCCTGATACTTATTCTGGAGTTTCTGCACTTTCTATTGTAGCTGATCCCACATGGACACCCTAAAGATTTGCACTTGTACTTCAAAACTAACCCTTACTTTATTGCATAATCTCACCTTCACACTGTAGATTTCTATCTAACAACTGCTGCTGTATAAAGACTGTCCTGTGCTCATCCTATGACATGTTCACAATCTGCTCATACTTAACATCTTTTCAACACTCTCACTACTGTTTGTCTTCACTCTTCTGCACCTGTATACTGTAATAATGTATACTCCCACTATTCTGTATGATCCAGAGGAGTATGGGTTCCCTTTTGTGTCTGGTTCCTATTCCCTTTAAAGGCTGAAAAGCACCATATTACATACTTAAAAGGGCAACAAAGCTGAAACTGATTTATTCATAAACCAGTACATGCAGCTGGAAGAAATATTACAGAGTATCATGGGAGAGCACTGTGTTAAACCTGTTCTTAATATTGTTCATACCTTAGTGTATTCCACATTAGCAGGGTCCCCTATAACACTGCTATCGTTCCAAATCCTCTAATCATGCTGGCCATCAGTTCTTTGAGGGAACACAGTGATGGCTGATCTGTAAAAGAACATACAAATAAATAAGCATGCAAGTTTTTGTGATTTCTATGTGGATGATAGATAATAGCATCATATAACATTAGCCAAACTATAACATTTCATGATGCTTAAATGACTGGTTATCAAAAATAATAAACACCATACACCGAGTGTACCATAAATTGCCTCAATTCAAAGTGAGAACACAAGAACTGGAACTTTCCTTAGTGGTGCTGCATTTACGTGCATCAAACACCTGTAGAAAAAAAGTCTCATATGACGGTGATTCAGATGTAAACCTTAAAAGTGCAACACAGATTAAAGAGAAAGGGTCCATTAAATTTGTAGTTTCAAAAGTAAAAAAAAATTAAAAAATGGTCCATTGTTCACAATAGCTACTGTTAATTTAAACTGGATATATTTTTGTGGCACCTATTTGCAAAAAGCAATGCAAAATAAAAAAAAGAAAAAAAAAAAAAGAAAAGGTTTTCATTTGACGCAGTCACATATTTCAGTTGATGCATAATTATGCAGTTCAGTTACAAGGTGTAAGATAGTGTATTCCAAGCCTGTTCCTCCAAGCCTGTTTGGCTCGAAATGCGAGCTAGATACTGCTGGATCAACAACATGCCTTAATTTAATTCATTTAAACTACATCAAGCACAAGTGGCTTTGAAGTACACGTACGTTTTAAAGGACTTGTAGTTCTGGTTGATGAAGTCGATGGCCTGTGTGAGGAGCTCATTGGAGGAAGTTGGGGAAATGGGTAGAGAGCGCATTAAAGTTGGTGGATTCATTATGGAGCCTTCACACACTTTAGATTTGCAGAGCTGACTCTGAAAAACCAAACAGGCAGTATTTTACCTGACATTCTTGCCAAATTTTATAAAAGAAACATACATAAGTTTATAATGGTCACATCCTAGTCTCTACTTGTTCCTCACAGGGTTTTCCAGAACTCCACCTCACCAGGCTAAAACCATCAGCCCTTTCTCCTCATTTAGCTCACCTGTTCTTTTTTTTTTTTTTTAACTACATTGAGTATCTGTGTATGATCTGTGTATCTCCTCTCAGGTGCTGTGATTCATACTTTTTGTTCATTTACACCTTTGTTGATATATCATGGTCAGTTTATATTTCTCGTTTGTATGTTAAGAATGACCTTTTTTCATTTCCATAATAATAAGGTACATTTTGTGATACAGATTTAATGACTAATGAGAGTACGCACCTTGACAGCTTGGTGGTAAAGTGTATCCTGAAAACTTGAACCATTTTGAAGGTTCCTGATATGTAATGGCATAGGGCATTGGCTGATCCTGTCCTCTTTAGCCTGCAGAGGAAAAAAAAATTAGAACACAACACAAAATAAAACAAAATATAATATATATATTTTTAATTATACTATAATCTGTACCTAGTTTATACTTTAACTAGTTTCTAATAACCCCTATTATTGTCTAGTTCAAGTTATATTTCGGCATACTAAAGTTTACTTGCCTTAATTGCTTGGGGTTTGGAGACCTCCTTTGTGCTATCTTGACTGATCTTCTCCATTTTTATTAAAATAGAAGGTGTCTGGCACAGTCACAGTAAGGAATCAGTCTGGTGAAAATTTTACTTCTAAATATAAGACTACCGGTTATATTCAGTCAGGCTCCATAGCAAAGCTAGACCTATAGCAAATGCATGTCCTTTTATATGTTACACATTCATGAGGTTTTGGGACAAATGACATTCTTTTTTAAACCAAGGTTGATACCAATTTGTGTTATTTTTCACGTATTTTAAAAATGTGATGAACGTTGTTGCAGAAACATGTTATGTATGTCTAGGTGTTCTCTATATGCATGCAAATAGGTGTGTTTTGATTTGATACCTTCTGACATAAAACAATTTTAAAATATATGACAGATTACCCAGATGTATATACACATCACCACTTTTTTAGGAACACCTGTACATTCATGCAATTATCCAATCATGTGGTCGCAATGCAAAATGACAAAATCAGACAGGTCAAGAGCTAATCGCAAAAGTTAATGCTCAGATCAAATGTTATCTCAGACTCCAGAGTTAATATATGTGCATGCCTGACTGATACGTGCCCTGCGTTGACTGTGTGAGACCAGCACTGACACACATGATGGGAGATCTGAATCTTGTCTTAGGACTGAATATGGACAAGAAGGCCAGAAAGCAGTCTGAATTGCACACTTGACAAACGAATGACATTGCAGACATGGCACAGCTGAAATCAGTGAAAAATCTGTGAAATCAGACCAGAAACAATGTATCCCAGAGACTATGATCCCCTAATAGTTCAGTGGCCAGTCTTTCTTCTCTTCCCTTGTGTGTGACTTCAGTGAAAAGAGTTGGGGAGCTGCTCTGATGATAGATTTGTCTTGAGTTACACCATAGCTAAATAAGAAATTACTTTAGACATCTAGATAGAGGTGGTGGTCTAGATGCCACTGAAAAATTAGGTAAGATTTACTGCCAGAGATTAGCTCAAGTCGATGTATATCCCATGTACCCGCATATTGTTTATGTGCATTTATTGTAAGAGACACACACAAATTAATTTTAAAAAAGGTGTTGTGACTATTTTTTATATATGACATACTGGTCTACAATGTACATCAATCTGTGTTGTTGAATTTAGTGTCCAAAAAAACCTTTCGTTATATCCTCAAAGGAAAGAGACAAAGTCCATTATAAATAAAAGGAAGTGCCATTACAACCACTTGATGAACATATCTGCTTGTACAAGTAAAAATAGATCACTTTTTGATATCAGATGAGAGAAGTGAGACACTGAGTATGTTGTGTGTGTATAACTATTGCTGTCATCAACAGTGGGGTTAATACATGTGTTGAGGATTTTAGGATTGTTTTCATGAATGACTGCTGTCATAGGCTCCTTGAGGATAGGTTTTAAGAATTAAAATTTTCATATATTTCCCCGTGCTCGGCCCATGCCGAAACAGTCTGCCTGCTCTTCTTGTTGTGTTTGAGCATTCATTTGCATCCAAGCATCTTGAAAATTCTTTTCATTTCATTCTTGGTGTACACAGTGGAGTCCTTTATACCTACTGAACACATATAGTCCCAAATTCATTCACTTTCTCTGCTATGTTTCACAGTTAGCAATATACAGTCATTGAAATAGTTTTTGCATTTTTAAAAAAAAAAATTCTTATAGCTAGTCTGACCATTTCAAGTCCAGGTTGTAACATTAATGTGTACAAAATGTGGAAAAGTTAATTGGGGATGAATGCAAGGCACTGTAAAGTGTTTCAACTTAATATTAAATAGCGTAACGATATTCTTGCACCCTTTTCAATCTTTGTGAAGTTTTAGTGGTTTCTTAATTTGACAGACAGTTCCTTGCCATGTGGAACTATGATGGATTAAATGTAGCCTGTTTTATATACTTCCTTAAAAGAAATCTAACAAACAGGTATTCAAATTGATGGTTTGGTGAAAGGGTGTAACAGGGCTTCTGTAATTAGCCTTAAGTGGAAATTGCATCACATGTACAATCACTTTTGCTTCACTGAATTCCTACATTGATGTCTGTAATTCCAGTATGGAATTTAAGAGGTGTGCATCACGTGAAAAAAGTCATTCGAGTGGGAGGGTTTTACTTTCATGCAAGCAAGTGGACAGATATGAAAATTACAGGACAAAAACAGAGGATGCGCTACAACAGAAGAAGACCATATTGTGTTCCATTCCTCTCAGCCAAGAACAGGAACCTGAGGCTACAGTGGAGACAGGCTCAACGATACTTCTTTTCCTTACTTTGTTTCATAGGAATTACATTTGTTTAAGCTGCTTGAGCCTTAGTCTGTAAATCATTTATTCCATTAAAAGAGGCCTATTGTATTTACTTTGCCTTTTATCTTTAAAAGAGGGACCTGAAGACATTATATGCCATTTCTTGGGAAGAAGCAGATGAAGGAATAAAGACCACAAATTAGATTTTAAATATACACTATATGACCAAAAGTTTGTGGACACAAGTTGATCATACAACATACAGTTGTATGCAAATGTTTGGGCACCCCTGGCCAAATGACATTATCGATTTTTCAGGTGAAAAGACAACCTCTGCAGCAAAACAATCTTTTCTGGAAATGTTAGTGCGCAGTTATTTTATATTTGATTTACTTAAAAATAGAAAAAAGATCATTGTGACGTGCAATTATTTGGACACCCTTTCAGATGTAAAGGCTTAATACTAAATTAGCTTGTTAGGCAAGCTAATAATTGACTCATTAGAACTTAGGCAGGTTAAGAATTGTTATTAGGAATAAAAATGACAGAGCATAATGAATTCTCTGACGCTTCAAACCTTGTGCTAACACTCAACAACTATGGACTCCTTTAAGAAGCTGACGAGGATCTGAAAATGAAGCTAACAAAGCAGAGGAAGGCTATAAAAAGATATAAAAGCACTTCCAGCTTACAATTTCCACCGTCCAACATGTCATTCAGAAACAGCAATTAAGGGGAACTACAGTATGCGATTCAAGGCAAGACCTGGAAGAAACTTTTCAGATAGAAATGCCCATATGCTGGACAGAAAGGCGAGGCAAAACCCCCATATGACACTAAGAACCTGCAGGAAGGTTTAGCTGACACAAGGGTTGTGGCAGACTATTCTACTCTGCAGCTTTGCTTGCACAAACGTGGTCTGCATGGAAGAGTCATCAGTAGAAAACCTTACCTGCGACCTAATCACAAAACTGAATGTCTGATATATGCAAAACAACATATAGATTAGACATTTTGTAAACATGTGCTGTTGATTGATTAATAAAGGAATTCTTTGATCACAATCACCAAATTTATGTTTGGATAAAAAAAAGTAGCAACATTTGATGAAAATTATGCCTTACCAACTGTTAAGTAGGGTTAAGGGGGTGGATCTATTATGCTTTGGGGTTATTTGGCAGCCAGTGGCACAGAAAACACTGTACATGTAAATGGAAGAATGAATTCTAGTAAATATCAGTAAATTCAGCAAATGTGACACAGTCAGTAAAGAAACTGAAGCTGAAAAGAGATTAGCTTCTACAAAACGACAATGATCCAAAATAAACCTCAAAATTTACCATGAACTACTTTCAGAAACACAAGTTTTTGGAATGGCCCTCACAGTCCCCTGATTTGAACATGATTGAGAATATGCAGGTAAATCTTAAACATGTAAGGAGGCCCAATTTCTCAGAACCAGAAGCATTCTACGAGGAAGAATGGATGAAAATTTCCTAAAACTCCTAGCTGGATTCAAAACGAGATTGCAAGCTGTGATACCCGTCATGCGATACCTTTATTAAGTACTGATAGGGTGTCCAGAATGTTGTGCATGCCACAATTACCATTTTATTCTTTTCTTTCTTTCTTTCTTTCTTTTTTAAGTTAATCAGATATAAAGTAGCTGCATAAATATCTGCTTCAGAGGTTTTGTTGACTTCACTTCAAAAATTAATTTTGGCAGGGATGCCCAAATTTTGCAAACTGTGTAGTCTACTTCTTTTACTTTGCTATAATTATTGAAGATTTTGATTATTTAACTACAAATCAAGCATTTTTCAGGTTGGTATTCTCGAATTTACACACACTTTGACTTTTGAAAATGATGAATAAGAAATCTGTCAGTGGAATAAACATGCGCTCCGTTTTATGAGTAAGGTCCAATGTAATAAAGATTAAAATAAATAAATAAATAAATAAAGATATAGGGGTGTAAGTACAAGCAAGAATGCAATTTTTTTTTTTACACATTCACTTTATCCAAAGCATTACCTCTGATGCATCCTAACAGGATAAAGTCCACCAGTTAGCAGCAGAAGGACAGGACCATCTTTAGTGTGGGCTTTGTATTATACAGCAGCTAACAGAAGGCAAGCAGACAGTTAAAAATGTGAAGAACTCAGAAAAACACAGTGAGAACAGCATAATTGAAAACTAACTAACCATATTAACCATATGTAGCATCAACTGAGCATAAAACTGAGCACTACCAGAACGGATTGTTTATCACCTATAACTAGATTGGAAATGACAAAACTGACATCACATGGTGACGCCATGTGTAACATTGACATTTGCTTAACATTTGACTGTGTGAAAACTCCAAACCATCCGATCACCTTCACAATTTATATCAATCTTTACATTCTCCTTTATCTCTTTTATATTGATAGTAAATTTTTTTTTAATCACTAGCATTTCACTGGCTTGATGATTTTTGGGTGGTGAACCTTTCCAGATTACATGGACACCAGTGGCCTTAAAAAATCAGCAACAACAAAAGCAAAGCAGTGGTACAATTCTCGACATATTTCAACAAGTGAGCCTGATGGTACCTACACTATATGGCCAAAAGTTTGTGTCAGTTGAACATCTTATTCCAGATTTAGTCCCCCGTTGCTGTTATAATAATCTCCACTCTTCTGGGAAGGCTTTCCACTAGATGTTGGAGCGTGGCTGTGGGGATTTGTGTTCATTCAGCTACAAGAGCTTTAGTGAGATCAGGCGCTGATGTTAGGTGAGGAGGTCTGGGGTTCAGTCGGTGTTCCAGTTCATCCCAAAGGTGTTCAGTGGGGTTGAGGTCAGGGCTCTGTGCAGGACACTCGAGTTCTTCCACTCCAACCTTCACACACCATGTCTTCATGGAGCTCGATTTGTGCACAGGGGCATTGTCATGCTGGAACAGATTTTGTACAATTGTGTGCTTCCAACGTTGTAGCACCAGTTTGGGGAAGATCCACATATGGGTGTGATGGTCAGGGGTGCACATACTTTTGGTCATATAGTGTAAAATACTGTATAACGCAACATGAAGAATGGGAGTGTATGAAAGAGTGCGAGCAGAAAAACTGTATTAAAAACACAGACAAATTTGTTTCGTTTTCATAAATGTCAACATTTAATGAGCTTCACCACTGTACTTCAAATCTACACTTTTGTAAAGAGACCGGCCACTTTTTTTGTATTTTTTATTTTTTTTTCAAACACATAATACATCTGGAGTCCTTCCGGTCCCTTCTGATCCCCACCTCTGTTTTCATGCCATCCAAAGCTATCTCCTTATTTTAAGCATATATATATCATAAAATGTATGCAAATACCATTACCTCTGAGTAGAAACTTCAAATGTCTTATAAAAATGTTTGACAGCATGAGTAGTACCTTTGTTTTTTTCTTGAGTTGGCCCAACGCATGTTACATGTTAGTCTTTTTCTTGAAAACGCACTCCATTTAGTCTGGCAATGGTTATCTTCAACATGCTATACCTGCTTAAAACTTTTAGCACTGCCATTTATTTGTACTTCAAATTTGAATGCAACATCTTTCAGTAAAGAATACCAATCATCTCAATCATCATGGGTTGTAATCGCATGACAAAAATGATTGGTGTGATCTAACAGTCGGAAAAACACTGAGTTGGGAAAACGTGGAAATATGGAATTTTATACAAGGATAGGATGGGCCCTCCTCCAACCAATTGCTATTTTAAGTATTTTTTTTGTAATTTTTTTTGCACAGGGTTTTCTAGGAATATAAAAGTTGGAAGGGACATTCAAGTTTTTAAATCTCCACATTAAATTAAAAATGTGTGGAGGTAAACAACCAAGTCACTGAGCTCCAGAGGTAGAGACCAACAATGTGAATTCATTATATACATATACACAAACAGTTCAGTGTTTCCTTAAAGAAAAATCAAATAATAATAATAATAATAATAATAATAATAATAATAAAGGGTTCTACTTCATTAGACTACTCATATCCACAGCTTTGCAGTACACACAAGACAATTAACATAATTGGTTATGTGTCATTTGTTTCCATAATCATACTGTTCTGGATTATGCTTTTATCTACACTTTTTTAGTGCAGGGAAAAAAAAAAACTGAAAAAAAAGAAAAAAAAAAATATATGTACAATTATATGCAAGTCTCAAAAATAAAATCAAATTTCACAGCCCTAAAAAATGTGCAGGCTAATGCGACCTCTATACAGCAGTACTGCTTTGTGTTTGATTCTTCTTTTTCTCCTTTTTTTTTCTTTTTTTTATGTACGGCACATCTTTCTTTTCACTGTAGTTTTATTCTCCATTGAAATCTATCAACTACTCACTTATTTACATACCATATTCAGTGGATCATGAGGAAAGCATGCCATAGCACATTTAAGGAAGAAATTAAAAAATAGTCCTCTAAAAAATATATTAAATATTGTTTATTTTCGAGAGATTTTTTTTCCTTTCTGAGAGATTATGTTATGGACAGTGTGAAAGAGATGAAGGTGAAACTATGCCTTCCTTCCCTGGGTTCTTCAACAATAACAACAACGAAAAATTTCAAAAGGAAATAAAAAGAAGGGAAAAAAAAAAAAAAAAAAAAACAAACTGCAGGGTTGAGGATTGACCCTGACCCTAGCGATCGCCAGTGCGATGCCTCAGGCAGGCGGAAACACATGCTTTGGATTCATACATGCACATTCACTCGCACATTATCTTTAGGAACAAGTTTTTTGGGAATATCTCATGGTTAACATGGAATGGCTGTTGATCGCATCATGTTTATGGAAAAATCATTGCTGTCC
Organism: Pangasianodon hypophthalmus; assembly: GCF_027358585.1. Taxonomy (NCBI): domain Eukaryota; kingdom Metazoa; phylum Chordata; class Actinopteri; order Siluriformes; family Pangasiidae; genus Pangasianodon; species Pangasianodon hypophthalmus. The sequence continues at coordinate 22,267,913 of NC_069723.1, read as the reverse complement.
TCAGTTCAAGCTTCATAAATAATTACATCCATATTCCTTCTATATCAGCTGTTATGTAATTACTGGCATTACAGTGCTCAGTCATATTTTATGATGGCAGCTGAGTATATGCGCGAGCTCTACTCATGCTTATTCACGTAAAAAGAAATGAGTGTAGATCTCTCGAAACCACTTATTTTGTATTTTACTCCACTGCCTTGTGGTCTCCCCTTTCGTTCATGAACTATATTTACCTCAGCATTTAACCTTGGTCCTATGTTCACACTAGCAAGCGCCAAAGCGACATGCAATCGCTTATTTTCTATGTACGTACACGTCACGAAGCCGAGATTCCCGCAACAAATGACATTTGAATTGAGATTTTCTCAATTCTCTGCAAAGGTATGATTGATGCAGTAAAGCAACAAATAAACTGAAACGGTCGGCTCAAATGATCCCTCGGACCAGTCCTATGGAGAGTGTGGTCCGATGTTTCTTCAGTTCCCCATTTACGACTTTAGTTCTTACCTGCAATTCGTTCACATTTACAGTTTGAGACGCAAAAATTGATGAACAACTTGTAACGAATATATTACGAAGAAAAGTAAAGCTTGAAAGGAAGTAGCAGAGACTGTTGGAGTCTCTGGTGAGGCTGCGTATCTAGTACAGTCACCTTGCTTTGCTAATCTATTCTGATGAAAGAAGCTAGTACAAAGCCTAGCACGTAATACGTAAATCAAACAACCAAATTTCACACTGATTAGTGTGTTATTTAATTTAACTAGTCATCTTTAGAGCATATTTATACTACTATTTACTCATCAGAACTAAAAATGTGACAGTATCAGTCGCTACGTGCCCACAAGAAACAAACGACAAGCGACATGAGAGATTTGTCGCTTGCTAGTGTGACCGCTGGGTGAGGGATGCCACTCTATATTTGCCCCAGCATTGACCCTTGAGGGACGCCACTCTCTATTTTGGCCCGTTTATCCGAGACGCCTCACTATTTGGGCCCAGATTCCTGCTGCTCTTTTATATTTCAGTATGAAACACTGACAGAAACAACAACGCCCACCGTGTACAGCAGTCTTCTAAGCGGCTTTGCCATTAGTATCTCTGCACTGTAACGCAATCTGATGTACTGAAATACTGATTTCTTATGCTGCTTCTGAAAGAGTGTGAGAAAGAGCATAAAATGACAAAATACAGCGACCTAAAATAAAATAAAATAAAAATAAAACAAAGAACAAGCTAAGAAATAACTCACTAGTATTAAATAAATTAATGAAACAGTGATGAGCTGGAAAATGCGCTAGGAGGCAGGGGTGTGTGTGTGTGTGTATGTGTGTGAGAGAGAAGGAGAGAGAGGTAGAGAGTGCGCTTTTGCCCTCCGTGCTATATGGAGTGATTGCACCCGTTCCCTCTACCAGTGAATAAATAAAGCATGACGTACAGAGCGGATGAATGGCAACAGCCTTCCTTCCATCGCACACACATTCTAGTCCACAGAGGCCGTCCGTCTTCATCCGGTGGCGTGTGATTGTGTGTTTCGACATGTGTACACACTTCTCTCTCACACACACACACACACCCATACACTTACATATGCCACTGTACAGACTACAGAGTAGTGGAAATACTTCTACTGTACGTTACACGCCCAGCCCGCCCCCTTGCTCTCTATTTATTCACAAAACTTCTTCGACCCGATCAGCAGTGGTTGCTTCTTTACAACTTCATTTAGGTTTAGTTAGTATTACAGTACACACACACGTCAGCCGCTCGGCTAAGTGCTAACTCCAGTGAAATGCTACGCAGGGTTTTTTTTTTTTTTTTTTTTTTTTTTTTGAAGGGCATCAGTAGTCCGGAGGTGTGTGTTCGTGTGTGTTCATGTGTCTGGGGGGGTGGGCGGCCACCGCCACCGCCTTCATGTCTTCATCATCATCATCGTTATGTTCATCATTAATCATTAGCTACTCCCACACCAGAGGAGACGGAGGCATCTCGGAGGGCTGAGCTACTGTCGAGCTGGAAGAACAACACAGACGTATAAAAGAGAAAAACTGAGTTACATCACACCTCCATCTAGCGTCTGAAACATGCTTGAAAGTTCTGTCTACACTTCATCACTCGACTTTCATTGCTAAAACATATCTCTGAATTTGAATCATTGTTTCTGGAAGGGAAAAAACTCTTTAGGGAAAATGATATTAATAAATAATACTGAGTAGATAAAAACAGTTTAAATAGTTTGCATCTTCCTTTCTAAATCTGAAATATTCTCTAATAACTTGTATTTGCCTCGAAAACTGCCTCGATCTTATCCTTTGAAGAGTTTCAAGATCTTCTCAGCTGTAATATGCATTCTTCTTTACACATCAGTTAAAAAAGTACTGGAACAGCAAGGCCAATTCTGTTGGTTTTGCTATACACTGAATACCCTGGGTATACCCTGGGTTTTGTCTGTAAAGACTGCATTTGCTATTAAAAAGGATAAACCAACATGAAGACCAGAGAGCTGTCTCTGTTGTTTTTGGTATACACTGAAGACACTTGGATGTGAGATCCAAAGATGAATATGAGATGACAGATCAGAATTTCAGCTTTCATTTCCTGATATTTATACCTAAATGTGTTTTTCTAAACTTAGAACATGACACCTTTTATTTGCACCCACCCATTTTTCAAGTGATCAAAAATACTGGAACATTTGACTTTTTGACAATCAATATCTCTGAATTGTCTACTTTTGGTTCAAGCCCTGGGTTTTGCCTGTAAAGACTGCATTTGCTATTAAAAAGGATAAACCAACATGAAGACCAGAGAGATGTCTATGAGAGAAAAACAAGCCATTTTGAAGCTGAGAAAAGAGGGAAAATCGATCAGAGCCATTGCACAAGCACTGGGCATAGCCAATAAAACAGTTTGGAATGTCCTGAAAAAGAAAGTAAGCACTGGTGTACGAGCAACCAGACATGGAAAAGGTCGGCAAAGGAAAACAACAGCAGTTGATGACATCAACAACCTCCACAGGGCAGGGGTGAACTTAGCATAATACACTGTTTGATGAAGACTTTGAGAGCAGAAATATAGGGGCCATAGCACAAGATGCAAACCACTCATCAGGAGTAAGAATGAGAAGGCCAGATTGGAATTCTCAAAGAAATAAAGTGAGCCACAAAAGTCCTGGAACCAAGATTAACCTTTGCCGAAGTGAAGGAAAGGCTAAAGTGTGGAGAAAGAAAGGATCTGCTCATGATCCAAAACATACAAGCTCAACAGTCAAGCATGGTGGAGGTAGTGACATGGCTTGGGCTTGCATGGCTGCTTCTGGAACAGGTTCACTAATCTTTATTAATGATGTAACTCAGGATAGTAGCAGCAGAATGAACTCAGAAGTTTACAGAAATATTCTGTCTGCCAGTTTACAGAGAAATACATCCACTGTAACTGGGAGGAACTTCATCATGCAGCAAGTTAATGACCCAAACCACACTGCCAACATCAGGGGAAAAAAGTGGAAGGTTGCAAGTCAATCTCCAGACCTTAACCCAAGTGAGCAGCATTTCACCTCCTGAAGAGGAGACTGAAGCGAGATACCCCTCCAAAACAAACTACAATTAAAGAAGCTGTTTTACATGCCTGGAAAAACATCACAAAAGAAGAATGCAACAGTTTGGTGATGTCTCTGGGTCACTGGCTTGATGCAGATATTGCAAGCGAGGGAACCAAATATTAAGTGTTATTTATGTTAAATTATCTGTTCCAGTACTTTTGCTTACTAAAAACTGGGTGGTCTGCCACCAGTGGTGACATGTTCTAAGATTTTTAAGGTGTAAATATCAGGAAATGAAACTTGACATTCGGATCTATTGTCTCGTATTCATCTTTTGAACTCAAACCTTTAGGGTGTAGCAGAAACAAAAGAAATGGCCTTGCTGTTTGAATACTTTTGGATATATACTGTGAATATATATCAACCAAATCATTTTAATTTACATATTTATAGGCTGCAGTGCAAACTGAGCTTTTTGAAACGAAAATCACAAAACAAAATCAACACAGGCCCTGAAATACTGAAATACTGTCTGAACTCCATGTATACAGAAATAAAACTCATTTTCCATTTTGTGATGTTTCTGTTTTTACCAAAACAACTCAACATACATTTAAAATCACTGTGTCTATCTCTATACCCAACGTTCCCGCAAATATATGCACTGTTTAACTGAGAGACAATGGCGCCCTCTTCTGGTAAGAAAAAAGACTGTGGGTCATCGTCTTACCTGATAAAGCTTTTGAAAGCAGCGGACTGGGGATTTATACATAAAGGTACCCGATTCCCCTTCTGCTGCTCCAGGATGAACTGATGAATGATCTCTGTGTGGGGAGGAAAAAACAGACAAAATGGGGAGTTTATTAAAAAAAAAAGAAAAGAAAAAAAGTGTGACAATGTGTACCTATCACTAATATTATTTGTATAGCTTTATAAAATTCTTTATATTCTTTATTAAAAAAAAAAAAAACATAACCTCTCTGATGAATAAGGGTCCCATTAGTATTAAGTAAAAAGCATTCACATTTATTTTTTAGAAAGAAAGAAAGAAAGAGACAGAAAGTGTTCATATTACATAAAAACATGTACATGCATTTTTTAGTTGTATGCATCTCTCAAAGAAAGAAAGAATGAAAAGATTGGTATTATGTAAGAGCATTTACATGCATTTTTTTGTATATCTTTAAATTTTGAAACCTCAGGGCATGAAATATACATTTTACAGTGTTCAGTGCCTCAGGATGTAAGCCACATGCAGAACTGACTGATGTCTCACAGATTATAGACCCGAACTGCCCTGACAGCCCCTCTCCTCTCCTCTCCTCTCCTCTCCTAACATGGCTACATGGCCTAATGTGCTTTCAGTCTCCAGGCGGCTGACGTCCACCCTCGCTAATCCTCCAGCAGTAACACAGTACATGCAGGACATGACGAAGAGGAAGGAGGAGGAAGGGCAGGGCTATTTTGGGCCAGTCGCAGGGTAAGCCTGCTTTTAAGCCTGCAGGCCGTCTCTGACAGCCGCTCAGAGTGAAAGGCCACCGCTGATGGAGGGGCCTCAGAGAAAGAAGGGGGGAAAAACGAGAGGAGGAAAAAAAAAAACAAACGGCAGCAGTGGGAGGGCGAGCAGCACTGCGGGAGGCCCGATTACCACACAACGGCATGATGGGTACCTACTCCCAGACATGATCCAATCCAATTAGACAGAAAAGAAAGAAAGAAAGAAAGAAAGAAAGGTGGACATGAAGACAGAGCAGAGCAAGTCAGAAATTAAGATAAACAAACAAATAAAAATAACAAAAAAAGAAAGAAAGAAAAGGGTGGACAAAGACAGTAAGAAAAAGAGCAAGTTGGTAAATAACAAAGAAAGAAAGAAAGAAAGACAGACTACCTTTGACCTGCCGCACAGATGTTAGATTTTTCTCAAAGCCATCATCGAACTTGGGGTTGGTGACGGGCTCGAAGTCGCTGGTGTAAACTCGGCCAGACGATGTGGTGTAGCAGCATTTACACATGCAGGTGTGGTAGCGCAGGCGCCCTTCATCCAGGTACGGGTGAGCCAGAGCATCTTTAGCCGAGATCCTCTTTGACTGGAGAGAGAAACCGTTTTGGACATGGACAGATCACAAAAACACATTCTTGAATTATCTTTTCTTTTTTTTTTTTTTTTTTTTTAAGTGAAAGGTTCTCTGGTCCAATGACACCATAAACCTAACACTTATCACCATAAGAACACCATCCCCACTGTGAAGCATAGTGATGGTTGCATGCTTTGAGAGATGCTTTTCATTAGCAGGGAATAAAAAACTGATCATGGTTGAAAGAAAGATAGATGGAGCCAAACTGCAAAGACATTCCTAGAAGAAAACCTGTTGAGGCAGAGGTTCACCTTCCAACAGGACAATGAGCCTAAGCATACTACCAAAGCTACACTGGAGTGGTTCAAATCCAAGAACCTGAACCTGAACCTGCACAGTCCAGTCAAGACTCAGACCTAATTTAGATCTAATTTAGAATCTGTGGAAAGACTTGAAAACTGCTGTTCATCATCCAATCTGATGTTGTAATTTTGCCAAGAAGAATGGACAGAAATATCAGGATCCAGATGTGCAAAGCTGACAGAGACCCAGGAGACTTGCAGCTGTAAATGCAGTCGAAGGTGGGTCTACCAAGTATTAAGCATAAATCCAAAGATTAAAAATATCAAGTCCATTTCAATTTCGGGTTGGAACACAACAATATGTGGAAAATTCCCTGTAGTGTAAATGCAGATCTGAAATATTCTTAATTTCTCGAAATTAGCTTTTCAGAAGGTATGTTTTTCTTCTGAGCTTTAGATAAGCAAATGAACAACTGGGGGAAAATAATCTGCCTTAGGAAGCTATGAAGTCTTAACTATATAAAGAACCTTTTTTTTTTCTTAGAGTGTGTTAGAAACACATCATCTATATGGGACAATTTTTAACCAGCAGTCAAGGAGGCCTATAAATATGATAATCCTGTCATTATAGCAAGACAACACAGGTATACAAATATGACAATTGTGAAATGACAATTGGAGATAATCACGTCTCCAAAAAGCTTGTTTCCTGATATATATGACACTGTGTCATTATCATATACACATCAATTTCCTTCAAAAACCGTGTGTGCTTTTAAAACCATTTTTTCCTCAAAATCAGTTTTCATCTATATTCAGAACCAAAACTCTGTTTCTAGATGTCCTTCCTGCATTCATGAAATTTTACATGTTCACTCCTATCCCTAATTAGAAGAATATTAAAAAGAAATTTCTCAAAATGTTGAATATTGTCAGATTTATCTTAGATTTTATACTGAAAAATGAGAAGAAATGTATAATTATGTTTTCTGGCTTAGGCAATAGTCTTTTTCTTCACATTGAAATAAACATTATAATTAAATTTATGCATATTTAATTAAATCATCTCATTTGCATAAAAATATACATAAAAAAGTTCTAATACAAAAAAATACTTGTAAGAATACCAGCAATCAACTGGCAAAGATTGACTATGATATCTATTTGATATGTTTTACAATATTACCCTATTTAACTGTAATGTCTTGCCTTAAAACAAACAAACAAACAAATAAATAAATAAAAATAGTTGTATGCTACAGACTTTCATTATATGGCTGAATTGGAGCACTCACCGGGTCAAAGACCAGCATCCTGCAGAGCAGGTGAACTGCCTCATGGGTCGCCTGACTGGACAGGGTGTAAAGGACAGGAAGTGAGGGCTGTGGAAACAGGAAAATAAGACTGAAGTCCATAAAATGCAAATACAATCTTCTCTAATTTTATGTCAGAGCCCAGGATCGAAGCTAGATGTCACTGAGCGATAATAACACAGCGCTTAAGGGTTAACTCGAGGTTAATAACAGTAAACAACTATCTTTATGATACCATCACAATCTGTGAACATTATATTCTGCTAAACCTAATATGCACATGAACGCAGCTTTTCCCAATAATTATGAAGCGCTTTGCTGCACAGCGCTCTGCAAATTGAGGCCATCATAATTGCTACCAATTACAAGCCTCCCATTATCAGCACTAAAGAAGCTCCTTCAGCTGTCGCTGCAAAAATTATTTATGACAAAACATACAGAGAATGTTCAAGGAAGTTCTTCAGCCAGCAGATGACTATGAATGGGGTTTCGGCACCTGACTGTCTGGTTCGTTTCGTTCGTCCTTACAGTCAGCGATGTGTGTGCTGATAGCTGTGGAGGATGTGGGACAGCACAAACAATGAGCGGGGTTATTTTTAACCCTGTCTAATTATCTCCTCCGCCCACCCGACTACCCCAGCGCCTGCTCACCAGCAGCACTGATTGAAAAAGCCCAGTGGTAATCGTTTGTTTTCCCTGACTAGATTTTTTTTTTGGGGGTTTACAGAACAGATGCAAGCACTGGCTGGTGATTCATGCTCATCGGGAGAAGTCTGACGAAGTGGAGGGCCTCGGGAGAAAAGTGGAGAGATGAAGCAAAGAGGAGGTGAAGGAATGAGTGTTCTACACCGAGACGACACCTTCGGGACCTAGATATAATGGAAAGTATTAAAATAGCGAACGCGCTATTTATTTGTGTGCAACAAGGCAACAGGCCGGGCTGTTAACTGTGTGCGAGTGTTTGCATGCAGTGGCATGATGGCGTGCACTAGCATTAGATCAGGATTAACCCGAGACGTGGCTTTAGACAGCTGAAGAGGAGGCTGAGGGGCTCTCCACACCTCGTGATCGAAAAGCTCAATTAATGTAATGATGAGTCAGGAAAGCCGACGCATACCATCATCAGCACGGGCTTTCAGCTCCACTCTGACACATTCCACCCTCACATTACTGACAGAGGGAGTCAGCCAGCACAACAGACTGATCTCATCATCCACGCACTCGACTACAACAAAGTGGTCCTTAGCGCAGAATTACTAACTGTTTAAGCAGCCAAACCTTAAATGCTACATTGTGCAATTATGTATGTGATTATAATTAACTAACTGTCTATTACAGTTTATATGCAAGTCTACATGTCCATGGTGTGCTGTTACATGAAAATAATCAGCCATGGAGCGGTGTCACGAGTTACTGTTACCACTGCGAAGTTGACTATTTTCCAATAAAAGCAAGTTTCTCTTACACCACAACAATTTCCTCACATTATATACAGTTTTACTGAGTAAAGAACAGCACATCATACATTCATGTGTTTCAGGTTGTCGCAAAGAGACCAGAAAACTGAAATAAAAGTCTTAATGACGCTGACACTGGAGACTCAAATAAACATCACAGAAAACTTCACCATATCAATGATATTTGTTCTTCTATGTCAATTAATAACCCATTTTTTAATCTGTTAATTATTAGTCTTAGACTATGTGAAGCGTATTAGACTGAGAGCATTAATATAAACCTGTGGTACGGAGCTCCACTACTGTCAGAGCTGCTGTTATAGAAAATGAATCAACACCTTCTGACCAATCAGAATCAAGAATTCTACAGCGCTGTAGTGTAATACTGCAAAACACACTACGCGGGAAAATATCCAGATAGCAATACACATTGCGACAGAGATCCCCAGGGAAGCTGGTTATTAATGACCTTTTTAAAGAATTTATTGTACCTTTTTATTCTTTTGAATAATTAAAAGCAATAAATAAAAACAATGTACCTTTCTTTTTTTTTTTAATCCGAACGTAGGACTGAGACCAATAAATGAACTATATTACATTGTCTATTAAAGCAAGCTCAGTAAATAAGTTTTCCTAATCATTATCAAAATACTGCTAAAATATACATCACAACTGTTTTGTTATATTGCCTAGCATGATTTTTTCTAGAGACAAACCCCATGACAGGAACCCCCATCCAGATTTTAAGAGAGAAACTTCTGTTTTAAGATAGTTCAGATTCAGAGAACAAAACTGAGCTTCAATTTCCTGTGTGGTAACGCCCATGTGACCTCCACTTGACCTGCAAAACCCCAGCACGCTTCAGTGACAGGTGCAGGCTGTAGAATTCCACCACCAGCTAGGTAATACACACACACCACCCACACACACACACACACACACACACACACACACACACACACCCAAACAAGCCAAGCCATTGATAAGCCAATGTGAATCCTTCAGCACTGGGTGAGGAAGAGAAGCTGAAAGACAGAATTCCTCTGCAGAGGAACAATTTGTGTTTGTGCCGGACGTATGCAGGTCTCATCTCTTTGGTAGCGCTTCACTAAAAGTGTGTAATGGTGACATGATCTGTATCTGTATCACTTTAATGCTCTAAATATCCACAGCTAAACCTAAAGTGGGAGTGGCCTAAATCAGAAGGGTTTTTTTTTCTTTTTTTTTTGCACCTTTCTTTGCCATGGAACTACTAGAAACAACTCAGAGATGATGATAATCTCAGCAGTGTCAGCATGGCTCTGACAGTTCCTCAACCTCAGCTACATCGCTCCAGTTTATAATTCATCTCGTCTAGAGCTGTGCGCACGAGACTGATTTTTTAAATTTCCCTCAGTAAAAACTCAGTTATTATCTTTGCTTTGTACCTGCCTGCAATGTATTCTAATGGAGCTAGTTGGTACTACTTCAGAAAATATAAACAAACCAGTAGACTAATTTAAACTAAGGATGAATGAATGAATGGTGTAAATGCATTGCGTAGTGCCATCATGCTCGTTAATGACCGTAGTCTTGGTTTTTCCCGAAGGATTCAAACCTGAGCGCTCGCTTGAGCCCACGTGAAAGTAGAAACCTCCTGCTCACACAGCTATTTTGTTGAGACCTGCAGGTTTCCAAAGATCTGTTCAGAACACATTATACGTTCATCCCTAATAACGTATTTGTGTATTTGGTTACATCGGTACTCTGCACTCAGAGAGGAAATGAGAATCAGTGAGCAGCATCTTAAGCCCACTATCCTCATCCACGTGTGTGTGTGTGTGTGTGTGTGTGTGTGTGTGTGTGTGTGCACGCTGTCAGAGACAACAGAGCTGCCAAAGTGTGAAGTGAGTTCGGTTAAACAGGCTGCTCTCTGTGCCTGAGTGTGTGTATGGTGGTGTAACGGAAATCTAGGCTGAAAGGCGGAGATAGAGAGATGGGTATTTGGGCGTTTTTGCAGGCTAGAGTGTCATGCCGAAATTGAGCAGCAGCAGGGGTGTGTTCCCACCACACACACACACACACACACACACACACACACACAGATCAAAAGCAGTCTAGCTTCCAGTTTCAGTTGAAATGGAGGAATTTAGCTGAGTTTAGCATGAAAGCAGTGACAGAGTGCTAAAGCCCAGAAGGTGATGGAAAGCTCCAGACGCTGTAGGCTTGCCCCATCAAATTCCTTTAAATTGCATTTTCCTTTTAATTGTTCAAAATATGTAATATTCATCTGAATATCAGTGAGTGTGTCATTTTATACTGCACCAGACAACAGAGTGGACTTCAGCAGTAGCACTACATTATGGCTGCGTCCCAAATGGTGCACTATACACTAGTACTTAGGCATGCAGTAGTTAATGTTTCTTGTACATCTTTATTCAAGTAACAGTATACTTCCCAGTACCTCATTTTTTACGGACTGCTCGCACGCATGTCTGGAAAGATTATGCTGTATTTTACCTTCTATAAAATGAACAGTAGGAACAACCTTGGGTAATATATATCCTGACTGAGTTAACATGTTGGTAAGGATTGCATTATATCCTGTGAGAAAAGAGGTTTTTCACCTTTTATTCCGTATAAACACACTCCAGGAAGCGCTCACTCTTTCAGCCGAAACCAAAACAAAACCAGGTCTGAGTTTAAAACGCAGAAAAATAAATTGGACGTTTAAAAGGACGTGTCAGAGAAGTGATGCTTCCCTAGATTTTAGGTGTGTTACTGAATACCTAGCACAAGTATTTCTGTGTGTTATGGTCATGTGACCTATAAATGACCAAGCACAACTTGTGTGGCCGGTACAATAAGTGCCTATAATAAGCGTCAAAACGGTCAGTTTGTGTAGTATGTATGGAATTATTAGCGTGACTCCCATCTCTGTGATTTATACAGAGATCACTCTTCCCACGCAAATTGTACATAATCATTAAGGACGTCCTCCAGCAACATTACTTGAACATAGATCTGGAAATCTTATCCCATTCCAACTAATATTACACATTAAATAACTGAATATAGAGCTCAAATCATTCAAATGTCTCATGTGGCTATTGTGAACATTTGAAAAGCATTAGAAAAGTGTTTTTTTTTTTGTTTTTTTTTAACTGGCCTGCAGGATCTTACTGCCAGCAAGTTTTGTGTATTTATATGACATGAACCCTACACTCAGAGTTTCTGAGACTCTAATAATCTAGGAATAATCTAGGAATGATATACTAAATGACACAGGAATAAGCAGCATGTTTTGTTTTCTGCTGACAGTCTAATTTCCAGTACAGTTGGAAATCTTCTGTATGTCCTGAATGACTAGCCTGGCCATATTGCACTGTGCTAATGCGGCTAGTTACACCGAAGCACTGCTGTGGGTTGAGGAAAAGGTCAGGCAGCCATCTGTGCCTTATAGCTGTGAAAAACATGAAAGGATGAGGCCACACACACCAGGTCCACCTGGGAGGCCACATCTGCCCAAGTTCTGAACACGGATACCCAACACTCCCCCGATCTCCATACCTACTGGAGTTGGACAGTCCAACCTCTAGCCATCAGCCCACCTTCTGCTGCGGACGAAGGATGCTGTGCAAGTGTGTGTGTGTGGGTGGAAATCTGATCACGTCGCCGCCTTTTAGAGAAAAACAACAAGGCCTCACGCATACATCTGTCTCTGGATAACTTACCAGCTTTTCCACACACAAAAACCAGGTGGTGCAGTAGATAAGGTGGATCGGGGAATTCACAAGCCACGATTCAACCTTGCTCTCTTTTCTATCTGTGCAGCAGTTCACGAGAGGCTATAAAGCCTAAAAGCCCTCTTCCTCTCTTTCTCTCTCTCTCTCTCTCTCTCTCTCTCTCAACTGATCCTATGAGCTCTGCAAAATTAATAGCTTGTAACAAGGTCCCCAGTGGACTGAGATGTACCAGTCCCCGTTTTCATTTCCTCACTCTTTCTCTTCGTATCCTCCTCTCAATTCAATTCAATTTTATTTGTATGACACTATTAACAACAGACACTGTCACAAAGCAGCTTTACAGAAATCTGGATGTAGATTTAGATCCCTAATAAGCAATCCTGAGGCAACTGCGGTCTCCCTGAAACAACATGAGGAAGGAACCTCGAGAGGATCCGGACTCCAGAGGGAACCTATCCTCTATTCCTACTTCTACACTTCTACTCTTCTTTTGTCCATTCTCCAGTCACATGACTGCGGCTTTCAAGGCCAAAATGACCAGAGAGATGCCTCTCCAAATCCCTGGTTCATCTCGAGGCGCTTTTCTTTTCTTTCTCTCACCAATCTTGCTGATGGATGTCTCGAAGAGAAGGAGCAGACATTCTTCATGATCAATAAGGTTCCAGCTCAAGAGAGACTCTTAACACCGTCTTGTTCTTCTACACTCTGTCACATAACCAGGATTGTCAACACAAATCACAAAGAAAAACACACCGCTCCTTGAAACCTGTCAGCATGTTCAATTTCCTTTTAATGGATAGACTTCTGAATAGACAGCCTCTCTACTTTGGTATTTTTGGGGGCTAATAAAAAAAATAAGAATAAGAATAAATTACAAACTAAGTTTGCTCCAGAATTTGACAGGGTAAGTATTTACTTAATGGTGATGTTCACCCATTCAGGTGACACCTATATAAATCCACAGGAGAAATAATCCTACCTAAACATTTATAAAGGCTTATTCCAACAGACTAGTGTCATGTTGACACTTTGCCAGCTTACTTGCATTAGAACGTTATGACAACTGAATCACAAGGTATTTAGAGCCGTACTTAAATTCGATGACTGAAGTCCAAAGGTTACGTCAATACTGATATGGGAAAAGTTATGCATATTCAGAGACGCGTTATGCACCCGCTTAAGTCTGGCTGCACCATTCAGATTATTCAAATCACCTGCATGTAGTTCTGCAAGTAGAAGTGTCTGAGACAGAGTTTTGCAATAGATTGCAAAATCTAGACAACCACAATCTAGACCACCACCTTTAAACACAGCACTTGCCTTTAAGAATGAAAAAAATCAGGGATAGAAAATGCAGAGCGAAGGAGATATGATAGAAACTTCTATGTAGAACCCTACAACAGAGAATTGTTTTTTAATGGATAAATTCATACATTAACTTAAACTGAACTTTAAGCATAGCAGATGAGTGCTCAGTCAGTTTATCCTTCACACCATTGGCACCTTTTCTTTTCAGGAGAATGCACAGAATCAACAAAAATATTAGCATTATTTTATTAATTCAACAACTCAAAATAGTGAATTAAAAGCAGGAAAAGTAGTCTACAACTGCATATACAATACGATTGCATAACCTCAATTTAGTATCTTGTGGCTGAACCATGTGCTATTTTATAAGCTGACGAATAAAGAGTGTGGAAGCCATACTGTTAAATTAGACCAAACATTGCAGTGATTAATGGACAGTTACAACTATTCATTCAGCAATATACTGATTCCAACTAGACATCTATTTCAATTCTAGCCATCTCCTCATTCATCTGTCTTCATACTAGTCTTTTTTTATATTTAATTAGTAAATTTTCAGGTAGCACCTCCTTAGAAAGCTTGACCCATTATTCATCCAAAGCATCCTTAAAGAATTTTATAAATGTCTAATTTACACCTCATAGCTGATTAGCAACAAGCAGAACAAGTGTTGGACTCCCTGTCATCACCTTATTACTACAGTGACATCTAATAACCTCCTTATTCCAAGTGGGTGTGGGTGGAGTTAACAGTTTGCCCCCCTCCCTACCGCTCCACCCGCTAGATCAACGCCTGTAAATAGAGCAGCAGTCGATAGATGTGATTAAAACATCCTGTACTGAGGCCTGCCAAGCTCACACAGACCAGAGAGAGAGAGAGAGAGAGAGAGAGAGCATCGAATGACAAGGTCAGCCAAATGTCAGAGTGTGTGTATGTGTGTGTGGTTGCATGAGAAAAAGGGTGAGGTAAAAGGGCCTAGTCTTGCTCAGATGGCAATCACCAGTTTAGCAAACGGATAAGATTTATGCACAGGTATTTGTGTGTTTGTGTGTGTGTGTGTGTGTGTGTGTGTGTGTGTGTGAGAGAGAGAGAGAGAGAGAGAGAGTGAGAGATAGGTATGCTGCTGGACCAGTGGCCATGAGGTGGGTCGATGCAAGACAGGAAGTGGAGGGCCGTAGTGCTTGCTCTGCAGTTACTGTTCTTCCGTATCGCTTTCTCTGTGCGGGCTGCTGAGGACTGCAGAGCCAACACCCAGCACTAAACACACACACACACACACACACACACACACACACACACACACACACACACTACACCATACATTCAATGACATTAAAACCATAAAGTAAATAGAAAGCAGCCCCATAGTGTTCCACAATAATGGCTAAAATATTAATATCTTATTCTTTAATATTAAAATTACAAATATGATCATAATCATCCAGCCGATTTAAGAGCTAAGTAGCCTTTCTATCTCACATTATCTTTATTCCTTCACACACATAAATCTTTAACCACAACAAGTCAGCTTCTCACACTCACTGAACATCTTTCAAATGATAAATATACACACAATTACACTCTAAATATGAAAGTGAAGAAACAACCCAACGCAGTGTGCAACTAAACAGACAGTTAAAACATACTACAGTTAACACATCATTAACAATCTTCTAACTTTACCAAAGAAAAATCACGTTCACGATTTTTAAATATGATTAAATGCGTGCCATTAGTTCAGCATAAAATTTCCCCAAAATGTCTCCATAAAAGCATCAGGTTTGAATCTTCTTCAGTATCCTGGACCTATGGAGAGAGTAGCTACAACTTCACACTCATAAAATAATAACAATACAGATACTACTACTACTACTACTACAACTACTAATAATACAGTGGCAAGCAGTGATTGCCGGGGTCCAAGCACTAGTAATTAAGCTCAACAGTGCAATTACTGCACCACCAACTTACTGATCTAATTCCACCAGAGTCCACGAGTCTCAGCACACTGTTTCCACACAACTTAGCACAGTCAAGTTTGATCATCAATCCTTAATTTCTGCTGAGGCATTCACAATAGATATCAATCAAAATGCCTGATAGCCTTCACAATGTAGAAAAGCATCACTTAGGCTAGTTCTCCACGCTTTAGAGTCGCAGAAGAAGAAGAAGAGGAACAGGGGGAGAGGAGGAAGAAGAAGAAAATTAGTAGAAAAAGAAAAAACAGAAGGACAAAAAGGAAAAGGGATGATGAAGAAGAAGGAGAAGAAGACTACTGATAAGATGAAAACAAACAGGACGAATAAGAAAATGAGATGAATAATATTATGAAGACAATATTAGAAGAAAAGATATAGAAAAAGATGAAGAAGAAGACGAAAAGAGGCTAAAGAAGGAAGTGAAGGACAAGAAGATGAAAGGGGAAGAAGAAGAAGAAGAAGAAGAAGAAGAAGAAGAAAAAGAAGAAGACAAATATTAATAAAAACGAGACTTTTCAATGTCATGCCTGTGAATAAAACGAAATGGTCGATCGAGTCCTCCAAATGCTGTGGCTGTTCTCATATCTGCATGCTTTCACTAGCTAAACAATTCTCCACATCTGCCAAGCCACATACAATCCCCATGCTCCCAGTCACACTGTACAAACAGAGAGTTCAGGAACCCGCATAGAGCAGAGCAGAGCTCAAGACCACCACAGGAGCAAGAGAACAGCCCACAGCCCAGCGCAGGGAAGAACACACAGGGAGAAAAGGACCAGGCGCTGAGACCCACCCACACCCCGCAGACATGGCTCAGGTTCAGAAGACCAAGGCCTGGAAAATCTGCTGCGTGCCAGAGGAAAGAAAATGGAGCAAGAGTGTCAGAGCACACGACAGAAAATGCTGAGTTCAGCTAAGAAAGCAGAGCCAGAATCATCACATGAGTGGGTAAAGAGGTGCTGTCACTCAACAGGAAGTGCCGGTCACCAAAGCAGAGATGCACAAACCTGGAGATTTCTTTATAATCAGATACAAATATGTCAATACAAGACATATTCTAGATCTAGAATTATGAGTAACATATCTGAGATTTGAGCAAATATCAAGAATGAGAAATGTGATATGGACAAAAGCTACACGTTGCTTATTAAGATATTAAAAATCCACTGGCTAATGTGTAATGGAATTCCGTCTCACCCAAAATCTTTCCCAGACCCAATCCTTCATAAATGTGCTTCAAATGACATTGCTGGAATTTATAATCACAGTTTCAAATAATTTTGTAAAATAGTAGTGAGATTTTGTAATTAAAAAAAAATGTTTGAGAGGCGGGGCCTAGGAGGCAGAGTAATAACAAACTCCAGTTGTCCAAGATGGCAGCCCCAAGAACATTACAGTGTTTGACAACAGGATGAAGTTTAGTTTGTTGTGTCCTAAACCAACCGGGTTGCCTCTGGCAGGAGGTTATTACCGAGCCATAGATGGATCTTTTAACAAAATAATGAACCAAACATGCAGAGTGAGTGAGAAAATGGTGTATAGTTTTAGTTATCAAACTAATTCTTTAGAAAATTGTTTAAATTTGATCGTT
The DNA here is from genome assembly GCF_027358585.1 of Pangasianodon hypophthalmus. NCBI lineage: Eukaryota > Metazoa > Chordata > Actinopteri > Siluriformes > Pangasiidae > Pangasianodon > Pangasianodon hypophthalmus. The sequence goes on along the minus strand of NC_069723.1, from coordinate 22,250,625 downwards.
ATAATTTGTCAGATCATGCGAAAGATCATGTCATTCTTTAAAACCCATGTTTAGCTTCGGAAGTTGGTCAGGTTTCCCGTGATAAAAACAACACTTATGGTTATTGGACTCATCTACATATTTCTACATGGTTCTCTGACAGTGCTGTATAAGTGTCACTGCTGCGAAGACCAACGTTCTGAGAAAACAGTGTATTGCACTGCATTCATTACTCTTCCATGGAAATTCATATTTCCTACCATAAAAGCGTTCATGTGATCGCAACTGTTTAAAACAAAGAAAATGGACGCTCACAGACGCGAGTGCTTGTTTGGATTCTGTGTGGATGAACTGCTTTCATTAGCGTTTAATACATTTTAAAAGTGGACAGAGGGAACACACTCTGGCAAGTCATTAATTCATTAATAGTGCTGGGAAAAAAAAAAGCACAAAATACTTGAAATGAATTAACCTTGAAACGATTCAATCACTGTACTGCATTTATTGATCCTAAAGCTTAGAATAGACTAATAGAAAGTCTAATGTCTTTAAAAAACTCTAACATAAATTCTATGTCTTTGTCTTACTTACTTAGGCCATGTTTACAAGACCATCACAGAAAATTGAAAAATTTTCTAAGTGCAAAATTACAAGTTCAAACAAAAAACATTCCGGTTCCTGATTACGCTGAGAACATGCTACATGACTTTCAAAATGTTGTTTTTTTATGAGCTGTTTATTATCTGACTGTCAGTGTATGGAAATAAGAATAGAGAAATAGAGAAAGAAGAAAAAATGAGAAGGAAATCTTGGATGAGGAGGCATGGGTAGCATATAGTGAAAAGAAACGCAGCTATTTTTATCCTGTGCGCTGACAGGAATCAAATTATGTATATTTTTGCTTTTACCAACAACCATTTGGGTATGAAATGACAAATAAGTTCTTACAGAAGCATTATTATTGTGCTTACATTTTACTTTCACTCTCCCAAAAAAATAGACAGATGATAAACTGGGTTCAGGGACCTGTGGTGCATGAGAGCAGATAAATCTGATATCCTTTCGGACTCTCACAGCTGTTTCTCATCGCTGTACTAGTACAACTAGTTGCAGAGGGTTTCAGACTACGCGATTTATCACTGAGAAAATCAAACATGCTTGAAAATATCAGCGATCGCTTTCAGACTGAGAAAATCGTATCGCTGAACATCACACACTACACGAGTGGTTGGCACGGAGAAGTCACCGAATAGAGGGGTGTAGTCACCGAACAGGGGGGTGTAGTCACCGAACAGAGGGGTGTAGTCACCGAACGGGGGGGAGTAGTCACCGAACAGGGGGGGAGTAGTCACAGAACAGAGGGGTGTAGTCACCGAACAGGGGGTATAGTCACAGAACAGAGGGGTGTAGTCACCGAACAGGCGGGTGTAGTCACCGAACGGGGGGGAGTAGTCACCGAACAGAGGGGTGTAGTCACAGAACAGGGGGGAGTAGTCACAGAACAGGGGGGAGTAGTCACAGAACAGAGGGGTGTAGTCACTGAACAGGGGGGAGTAGTCACAGAACAGAGGGGTGTAGTCACTGAACAGGGGGGAGTAGTCACCGAACAGGCGGGTGTAGTCACAGAATAGAGGGGTGTAGTCACCGAACAGGCGGGTGTAGTCACCGAACGGGGGGGAGTAGTCACCGAACAGAGGGGTGTAGTCACAGAACAGGGGGGGAGTAGTCACTGAACAGAGGGGTGTAGTCACCGAACAAAGGGGAGTAGTCACCGAACAGAGGGGTGTAGTCACCGAACAGAGGGGTGTAGTCACCGAACAGAGGGGTGTAGTCACCGAATAGAGGGGTGTAGTCACCGAACAGAGGGGTGTAGTCACCGAATAGAGGGGTGTAGTCACCGAACAGAGGGGTGTAGTCACCGAATAGAGGGGTGTAGTCACCGAACAGGGGGGAGTAGTCACCGAACAGGGGGAGTAGTCACCGAACAGGGGGGTGTAGTCACCAAGTGGCAAAATTTGTCAGTGACTAGGAAATCAGGGCTAAAATCATGTAGCGCAGTCTCAATTCATGAGTCCATCATTAGACATACCTGTTTATGTGGTCCTCTCAGGATATGAGCTCTGGCTCCCTCACACGCCGTCCGCATGGCCTCCAGAGACGGCGTCCCCAACAGGTCAGTGATCAAATCCAACTGTCAGAGAGAAGTGAGAGAAACTGAGAATGATACAAAAGAATAATTAAACATGCACCACTACTTCAACACAAAATGAAAAGAATCAGGTGTGAATCTCCCTCTGCATTAACTGTTCCTGGAATAGGAGTGGGCGGTGAAGAAAAAGTAACTTTGAGAAGTCATTTTTCACACTCAGATACTACTACTACTAATACAGCAGCGATCATAGGGGTCCAAGCACTGGTAATTAGGTTCAACTGTGCAAATACTGAACATCTCACTGATCTAGTTCCAGCAAGTCTTCAGTAAACAGTGCTTACTGAACTTTTTCTGATGAACTTAAAAGATATCAGTCAAAATGCGTAAAATGCCAGTACAATGTAGAAAAACATTATTTAGAACAGTTTCTCACACCAGAGTTGTTCATGTCTTTGGACACCATCATTATTAATTTGGTTTTAAGTATTATGAGTTACTGCTCTTTAATTTATGCATCGATTTATTGACATGGTGCACAATCACAATCTCAAGTAAATCAAATTCCCTCCTGAAGAGAGTTGTATAAGATTTAAAGGGGGGTGGGGGGGTGGGGGGGGGGTTTTGATGTGCTATGTGTGCACATTCCAGTCTGGTTGGATGGCCAGCTGTACACACTTCTCCATCTACAACAAGCACACACACACACACACACACACACACACACACACTCTCACATACAGAGGAACAGCTGGAGCTGAGATATTAATAGAACACGTGCCTTCTCTTCTTCTGCAGCCAGTGAATACAACAAAGACCATTTTCTTTACTTCAGGAACTGCTGCTTCTTCTGACCAATCAGAATCACACAACTAATATACTGTACACTGCATGTGGCATGTAGATAGACGTAATCACTCATAACAAGCTTGGATAGAAGACACAAACTTCACCTAAAATCCTGGGGCTGTATTAAATACGGAATTAAACACTTTGTGTCATGCTGTTACAGGGAAATAATCACTGACGAGATGGTGCGATGAAGTGGAGTTACTGTTATCCCTAACCCGGTCAATTATTTTCCTATAACAGCGCATCCCCAAGTGTTTTATTCCTCTTACGCTACATCAATTTGCCAACAATTACAATGTTTTATCAATGAAAGAACAACATCTTATTTTTTTAATCTGCTTATAGTTACTTTTTTTCCACATTTACTGTTATGGAACATCTGCAAAAACACACTAGTTCCTGTTCTCACTTACGTTATAGTGAAAGTGAAAAGTGAAGTGACTTGTGTCAAGTAGGGTGACCCATACTCAGAATTTGTGCTCTGCATTTTACCCATCCAAGTGCACACACACACACACACACACACACTCGGTTGGGGGTTCAGTGCCTTGCTCAAGGGTCTCACCTCAGTTGTGGTATTGAGGGTGGGAGAGGGTGCTGGTCATTCACTCCCCCACCTACAATCCCCGCCGGACCTGAGACTCGAACCCACAACCTTCAGGTTCACCTTCGGGTTACAAGTCCAAGTCTCTAACCATTAGGCCACGACTGCACCCAGTCTGTTTATAGCAGCTATAAACAGTCATTCCCTCACCAGCCTCTCTTTTTCTCTCTACAACTCATAACCTCTTCCTCCTTTTTTTTAAAATTTGTTTTACAAATTATTATTAGAAATGGCACTCTAACTATGAAGATGGATTTTGTGTGCTACTATTTCGAAATCTTACTGGGAGTCGCATTGAAAATAGCCACATTTAACTTTAATCTTTTCGCTATTCTGACACACAGCAGTAGCGTAAGAATTCAGCAATAAAACTGGACAAATTACAAGCTAGCGATGTAATTACGTACTTGCATACTATTTTACACTATTACTGAGTACGAACACTGACTGGTTTTCCTATTACAGTTAGTGTTTGACTTTTAAACACCTCGCATGTAGCCTTCAAACCTACTGAAAGGTTTGTTTTTGTGTACCAGTCTTCTGGATATTCTAAATTAGTAAATACTATTCAAGTATTTATGCATGAATTCGCTTAACATATTACAGTTTGACGTGGAAACCTGATGGACAGGGATGTTCAGGCTCTGACGTGCCATCTAGTGAATGCCACATTTAATCCTCCATATATACATAAGATACACAGGCGTGTGTGTGAACAATATCGCTGGAATTGCGGTCGCTTCTGCACGCGCACGCGGAGTCATGCATCATGCATCTGCTTCGCCTCAGGCTGTATCACACCAGGTGTGAACAAGTTTCCTATAACAACACCGCATCATGTTTTATTCCTTATGTATCGTTCAAAGCTGGATGTCACAGCGGAAAGAGATGCGCCCTTTCAAAAAACACCTCCTGACTTTTTAAAAAGGTGTGTCAAGAAATGAAAGTTCACCCTTCCCACTAGACTGGTAAGGCAGTGCAAGGAAAACTTCTTTGAGCTATAGTCATTTGTGTTACATCTTTGTTCTGAAATAATAAAATGTTCAAATGTTGTAGTAGTCCTAAATAATAAATATGGAATTTTTAAAAAAATGCACTGTGGCCAAGGCTTGGAGTCACAGAAAATTCATAATACCCACTTGTGGTTGTTTGCCGAAAAAAAGGTTGGGAACTTCTGGCAATATGGTAAAAAATGCAGTTTGTCATGTTACAGAAAAACCACAAGGCGTAAACCCCTCGGCCCTGAAGGTGTCGGAAATCTTAAAGTTACAGCTTTACCTCTGAGTGTTACAAAGTGCTGACACTGGAGACTCCTTCCATAGCTGTTGAATAAATATTTTCTAACAGACAACTCCACCATATCAGTGATTATAGAAGTTTTTATTTCTTAAATAACACATTCAACAACAAATCCATTTATTATTATTAGGCTTAGATTATATGGAAGTTGTTACTATAGAATCTATAGCGTGTTAATATAAACCTGTGATTTGCAGCTGCACTACTGTCGGAGCTGCAGTTACAGAAAATGAACAGTGCTTTAGTATAAGCTTCGATATTTGCCCTTTCACAATATAAATAGATGTAATGCCATTACATTAGCTTAGCTTACCTTTAACATTATGCCACCTATAACACTTGATAATATTTAAGATAAAGGTTAGGACACTCCTCGAGTTATTACATTTATTACAGTGTGTATGTGATTTTCTATCTAGGATTATTCTGTAACAGACTAATCTGTTCTACATGAAATCCTAACAGAATGTGTTAGCCGTGACCTGCTGGAGAAAAACAAAACCTCTTCCTCGTCTTGTGGATTTTTTTTATTCTAGTACATTCCATTAAGTAGACTGTAAAGTCTGAAGTATTGCTGTGTGACTTTAGTGCTTGTTCAGCAGAGATCCTGGCCTCCGTCCCATAAATCAAGCTTCACGGCCGTTAGGAGCGCACAGCCTTGAGCTCGGCCCTGCTGCGTTCAGACTCCCGCTCTCTTCATTTCTCACTCTTTAGAGTGTTTGTGTACGATGTGCCAAAATGCACAACAGGAGGGCACAGTGTGACCTGTTTCTGACCACCACGTTAGATCTAATCGTAAATAAAAAGCTTTGCTAAATTACTGATAGAGATGAACACCCTGAATCCTGGTTTCAGACAGGAATCCCAGAGCTAATTTTCAGCCAATTATGCTATATTCATGTCTAGAAGGCAAGACGAATGTGTATACAAAAGGTCATTTAGGGCCTCCCTGAAGGCTGTGATGCATCACTGATGGCAAACCCAGTATGCATATATGAGGTCATATTGTGCAACATGCGAGAGATAAGATTAAAAAGTACGTCGACTTAGAGGAATTAAAAAGAAGCAACATGGAACAGTCCAGACTGCAATTTATACAATTCATTTTAACTGGTTAAATACTTTAGATGAAAATGCGTAAACCAACCTCACATGGTATGAATATGTATTACTGATGACTCTCTCTCTCTCTATCTCTCTCTCTTTCTCTCTCACACACACACACTTTCTTGAATAGATTTGCTCCGGCAGTAAGGGTGTACCTGCTGGATGGGGCTCTGGGCCTGGAAGAGGATGCGTCGGCCCAGCAGCTCGGCGAAGATGCAGCCCACGGACCAGATGTCGATGGCGTTGGAGTAATGGCGGCTTCCCATGAGGATCTCGGGGGCGCGGTAGTACTGCGTCACCACTTCCTGCGTCATGTGACGCGACTCGTCAGGCTCCTCCACCCGAGCAAGACCGAAGTCACAGATCTGTGGCGAAAAGTATTTATAGCATAACACTATAGATGGTGTATTTTAGGTATTTTTTATTTAGCAAGCCAGAGGTGACAGCAGAAAAAAAAAAAATTCCACTCCCTGAGGTGTCATGAGATGAAAAGTTAGAGGAAGCAGCAGAGACAGGGGCTGAGCACGAAAACAATATGAGACATGAAATGAAATGAAATTTCAGCCACCAGAAATTTCACCTGAAAATGGCCAAACTGGAAAAGTTCAGTTTTTAACCATTACTAAAACTGCAAACTCAATGTTCTGCCTAATGCTTTTGTACTTAAAAGCATAAAATCCTTGTCAATATTCATTACATATATAACAAATATATATTTTATACTTTTTTTTATTGGTTTGAGTCATGTCCTAAAGCATTTTTTTAATCATGCATTAATTAATGAATGCTTTTAATTAATGCTTTCCAGTTTTCACATTAATTATTACAGTTCAAGTGACAGTGCAAAAAAAGTAAAAGCGCTTGGCTTTCGGTTTCCGTCCAGCTGCTATAACACAAGTGACAACAGGAATTTGTTTAGGGGACGTTCCACAACGTTAAAGTGTGACGTGTTGTTTCTTTAATACGTACGAAAATGGAACTGTTTGCAAAATGCTGTGGTGTAAGAGGAATAAAACACTTCTGGACGTGCAGTTACAGGAAAACAATCAGCTTTTGGATGAAAAAAGAAACTCAGGCTTCATCCCACCCCTTCACTGAACTATTTTATGAACGACAGATTATAAATAAAGTCCTAGTTTTACATAAGTTGTGGTTTGGGTGTTTCTTGTAGCCTTTCTTTATAAACCATTATTACACACTCATTCATAAACCCACAAAGCCCTATAATGGAAAAATGTTCTTTTTAGTGTTGGTTAAAAATAAATTGGTGGACAGGAGGACAGGAAGTGAAGGAGAAGAAAAAGAAAAATTAATGTAGAGCAAAGCAAACAGCTCCCAGTTAATCATGAAGAGCAGATCTTCATCGCTTCAAGGCCTGTCACGTGAAAGCAGAAAGCGAGAGATTTTAGGAGTGAGGTGTTAATCACCTCTCAAACTGGAATGAGGAAAATCGACATGCTGAGTGAGCCAGCATGCTAAAATGACAATCTGTACTAAGAAGCACATGTTGAGACGTACACACACACACACACACACACACACACACACACAGTGATGCTGGAGATAAAGACCCACAAGACACTAAAAGGTTCAGCGTGACCTGCAGACGGCCAATCAGACACGGACGAGGACTTCTCCGAAGAACAGTGAGCAGCTGCTAAAAGTAGGAAAAATGTTTTCTCTTTCCGGAAATGGAGCTTAAAGGATAAATGAGTTAATGCATGCTAAATAATTCTCTATCTGCAGCCTAAGAGCTTCATCTATTCTGTATATCGCCTGGAGGACATTTCTCTAGCTGCATGACCTACTCACACACACACAGTTTTAGCAGTGCTCTGCCTTTGGGCTCAGGAATAAAGATTTATGCTGGGACTTAAGCACATAAATCAATCCCAAAGCAGCCATGACCTCGTGCAGCCAAAGATGTGCATGTTTGTGTGTGTGTTTGCGTTTGATCTAAAAATAGAAGAGCTGAATTATTGTCACCTCGAACATTACGGTAATACACATACACCACTACTGTGCATTTACTTTTGAGAACTCACCACACTGTGTCTTTCTGAGACCAAAAGAAAGGGTAACGAACACTAACAGAGCCCTGAGGGCAACGTTAAGCCTCTGTGTACAGTAAACACAGGAACGTAAACATTTGTCTTGGGGATAGTTTGAGGCCCTGTCTGCACGTCTACAGATATCCACACAAAAATGTCATCCTGGGTCACTGAAACTGAAGCTTTTCCAAAAATGCACTCCAGATTTTTAAGATGCATTAGGTAAGATTTGTGAAAATTAGGTCTCTAAAGGTAGAGTTGAATAAAATTAGATTTTTTTTTTTTGATTGAATATTTTTTTTTTACTTCTTGATCCTGCCTTGATCCAATAAAATTAGATTTTTTTTTTAAACTCCTTGATCCTGACTCCATTCCCATCAATGTACACAAACCTCTTACCCCAGAAACAGGTTCTGATAGTTAAGTAGAGTTAGCATTAGCGAGGTCAAAACATTACTTTCAAGCACACTCGGACATTCAACTGCTTGAAAGCCAAATTTTATACACATGCAAAATTCTCCTCATAATTATTTATGAGGATGTGAATGGGTGTTGGGGGCGTGTCTAGAAAATGTCTGACAAGAGGCCATTCCAAATACAAACAAAAAATCCAGACTGGAAGGCGGGTTTCCAAACTGCTTTTTTTTTTCCAATCACGTAATACATTGTGCTGAGACCACAGCTTAAACAATTTTTTTTTTATAAATTCTGCATGTTTAAGAAAGGAAAAATATTGACTATTGCACCTTTAAAACTCACTTTTAAATGTCACTGTTTCCATGTACACGGGAAAATGTGTGTTTTGTCTTCCAATGATGACCTACCTCTTCACAAAGTACTTAAATTAGCACTTGTTATTTAAAGAAAAAGAAAAAAAAAATTAAATTCATGTCACGTATGTTTTTTCATACTATACTAACCGCCGCCACTGAGTTTTTAGACTGATTATTCTTAGTCTGTGACCTAGTGAGCCAGTATGAGGGTGGATTTATTAATAGAGACTTCAAAGCACTTTTTGAGTCGCTCTGGATAAGGATGTCTGCCAAACGCCATAAATGTAAATGTAATGTTTTTAGAAACATTGACGTCACAGCGTCACTGCAACTTTCCGTTTATTTGTGTGTGATAGGCCTCCTCTCGTCATGGCTGCTGACCAGGTTGTGACTTTGCAGTCTATAATTTCTTATTTGATAACAAGGGTACATTTTAATTTCACTTGATTTTATTATTACACCCTCGGTGTGACGCATCAGAACATGATCCACGCTGTAGTGCTCCTGAATCCACAAGCCTTTTTATTTACGTGTAACCTTAAGCAGTAATTCCACCTCACTGGCAGTTCACACACATATGAATCCTCGTGTGTGTTATTTTTTTTTTGTTTTAATTTTATAACTTTGGGTCATTTTGGTGCTTTTCCACATTTCCCCTTCTCCACCACTCAATATGCAGCTCTTAATGTTATTTCTGAAACACTTCACATAACAGTTTATGGCGTACTACTGTCACCTTTTTGCATTTTCATGTGGAGATATTTTTGAAAATGCTGGAATTTTTTTAAAATGAGGACTAAAAACTATGCGTCCATAGAGTCATGCTTCCATATGCTATTTTAAAAATGCTTCAAAAATATCCATATACCTGACGGATGAGGCCTGAGTGTGTGAATGCTGACACTGAAGGACGATACTAACCTTGAGCACACAGTTGCTGTTGACCAGAAGGTTGCCAGGTTTGATGTCTCTGTGCAGAATGCCGGCGGAGTGCAGATACTTCAAACCTGAGGAGATGATGACAGAAACCACGGTCAGAAAATCCATCAGACATCTGAAGTGCTGGTCCTGATGTCTGACAAATTAAAGGAAAACCCAGTGGCTCTGTGATGCTGTGGGGGCATTTATTTATTTTGTGGGCATGGTTTGTCTCCACTCATCCTCTTAGACTGAACCATCACCACAAATCAATGACTACAAAGTTCTTCTAACTGATCATCTTTATCTAATGATGGAACTTTTCTATCTGAATGGGCGTGGTCTCTTCCAGGATGACTCCGCCCCCATCCTGAGGGCACGACGGCTCACTGAATGCTCTGATGAGGATGAACATGATGTGATAGTAACCTACATTAAGTTATAAGCAGAGCTGTCACGTTTAAACTGGTGGGAAATTTCCAGCTCTGATACATCCTATGTCATCGAACCTGAAAGTAGTACAGCCAAAGACTCGTCCCCAATTATCTGGTGCGAGTTAACACAGACCCGCAGGAATCATAGCAGTGAAGCCTTTTCCATTTCACTGTCTTTGAGCCAGATAGCTCATGATAATTGGCCTCAAAGAGCCTCATGGACAGCTCGTAATCGCACTCGGCAGACCTGCACGAGCAGCACGCTGACAGATCATAACAGGGATACAACAGAGAAATAATTATATCTTATGATTATGTGCCACAAACCACATAACACTGTCTGAAGTGTCTATAATATTTACTCATTCTTTGTAGTGTGCTGAATGAGGTTTGGAACGCAGCCCTGTTTTCTGGTTGATACCAAATCTGCTAACAGGAACATCCTAGCAGCGGAAAGAACAGAATTTTACCATAAAACGCGTCTTTGCAAAACCCGCTTTGCTGTTAGAGATGGCAGGATATCACTTTTACTTTCCTGATATCGATACTGAAACCTTGAGTATCAGCTAATATCAATACCAGTCCATACTGCTTTCTTTCAAAACTATCACGCTTTAAAATATATATTTTTAACTTTTAACACAAAAAATCATTTACATTGTAAATATAATAAATACAATAATGTATAAATATAATAAAAATCATTCTAAAGAAATGATTTCTTTTTCTAAAAGAAAAAAATGGTCGAGTCTGTTTACATGTAAACATTTCTGGTTGCAAATATAAACTTCCTTTTCAAAATCCAGTTCCAGTCTTTGTTAAATATCTGATATGTTTGCTCTGATATCTGATCCACTTTTTGCTGATATAAGCCCAATATCGATATTGAGTATCGGATCAGTGACATCTCTAATTTTTTTGTGTTTTTATTTATAGATATGCACCATGCAACAGTAAGAAAATAACAAGACAAAAAGTCCAGTATGACGGCGACTTACCAGCTAATTACCAGCTAATTACCAGCTAATTACCAGCAAATTACCAGTGCGTCCATTTTTGACAGACCAAAGAGATCACAGTCTTGTGTCATCTTGTTTTTTTATTGGCTCACAAGCCCGAGGTTTACAATTATACAGGTCAGAGTTTACATACTACACGTCGCCGAAACAAAGCGCAACGAACCGAGTTATTTCCGTTAGTGAACTTGCTTTTCGGCTGGATGAGTTTTATTCACTACTTTAGCTGAAAAAGCAGAATAGTGTAGCTTTTAATTCAATTGTCTCCTGTGTTGCTGTATCAAGGGATCAAAATGGCAAGTACTACTGCGGAACTGTAGAAGTTGGAACCTCTGATTGTGGAGACAGCACAGCACAACCCATGTTATGAAATGTTCTTATGCTAGTAGATTGCAATAGCAATATTCCACCAGAGGGCAAAGTTCCACAATCGTACATCCTGTAGCTTTAAGGATCTGTAACATGTTTCACCACAGATGAATTATGTATGAGTTCTCTTTGCCTCAGAGGAGCTGGAAGAGAAAGTCTTGATTTGGATAGTATCTGTGGGTGTGTTTGACTTTGACCTGGACATATGTGAGAGGTAGTGCGTGTGTGTGTGTGTGTGTGTGTGTGTGTGTGTGTGTGTGTGTGTGTAGGTTTCTTACCTCGAAGGATCTGGTAGAGAAAGACTTTGACGTGGTCGGAGCTGAGGGGTTGCGGAGACACGATGATCTTATGGAGGTCACTCTGCATCAGCTCCGTCACCACATAGCTACATTAGGGGCTTAATTAAGGAAGAACACAGCTCTATAAATAACAGCAGGAAGTGTGCACGTGCACACACACACACAGCAATGTCAGTGTGTGAGAGATTAGCTAAAAGCAGGGTGGTTATCAGAAGGCCCTAAGGGAAGTCGATAGAGGGAAAGATGGAGGAGAAGCTCATTTCCTGCCCCATGCCATGCTAATGGACAGTATCGCGGCTCGGCCCATCTCTATACAAGAAGCAAGAGCAACACTAAACGAAACATCGAGTGCGCTAGGCAAAAGCTCTTCGGGGTACAAAATGCCGCAAAGATCATAAAGAATCCCATAAAATGGCTCTACAGTGACTCTCTCCTCTCACATTTTCAGACAACGCAGAGAGCTGGAATTGTTCGAGCTTCTGTCAGTAAACACAGGACACACAGAACGTGTAAGAAGCCGCTTACATTTACACTACTACTGAGTATTAACAAACAAAAATTTTAATAAAGACACTTCATTTATTCCCTCTAATTATTCTTCTTCAATGCACAGAATGTCAATAATCACATTTTTATTTTACAATTTTACATGTGAATTTCAATTTATTTAAAAAAAAAATTACTGGGCCGGTAAGTTTATATGTTTGTACTGCCACTCATAGAGAGAATCAGCTATACCCCGTGTTTCTGTATCACATTAAAGCAGTGTAAGACTTTTTTAATATATAAACCTCACTGTCTCTAATGTCTTCCTGTCGCTGATATTACGCTCCGAGTAAATAACCTCGCTCTTTACCTCAAACTGCCTCGAAATGCTTTTCTATCCACCATTTAACCAGTAAAACTTACAATGTCACTTAAAAATTAAAAATTGTAATCGTTGATGAATTGTTGTGGTATAAGAGGAATAGCTGTTATTGAATAATAATCAGTTTTAGTATGGTCGATTCGTGTCGGGCCACAACACACCACCCTGGTGTTAATTATTTTCCTATAGCAGCATGTCCCACAGTGTTGTATTCCTAAATTAATGAACTGATACATAATTATAAATATGTGACAACGAAATATGCAAAAAAACCCAAACAAACAGACAAACAAAAAAAAAAAAAAATGCAACAACATGCATGTATTCAGAGATGTTTATCCTCATCAGTGGAGTCACTGGGATTAAAAGGTTAAAAACACACGTGGTTTAAGGTAGACTGCTGGTTTCAATGCTTCAAATATTCTTTTTTTCATTTTGAATATATTAATATTGTGAAAATTTTAGTAGTACTCAAAAGGTAAAATCTGTTCTGTGTTGTGTTGAATATTTGTTTGGCTTTTTTCTTTACATTTCAAATTAAAAGAAGAAGAGGCAAAAGGGTAAAAATATTAAATTAATTGATTAATTAAAATATATTTCTTTATATATTTTATATATTATTGCCTTGTTGAGATTCAAACATAATTTCCAGATAATAATAATGATAATAATAATAATAATAATAATAATAATAACAACAATAATAAGCAAAAAAAAAAAAAAAAAAAAACTTTTTTCAAAAAGAGGAAGAAAAATTAAGAAAACAAAGATAGCCTTGCTAGGCAGGTCAGGTCAGTGTGTGTGTGTGTGTGTGTGTGGGGTTTATGTTAAATCCGCAGTCCAAACTGATACACACTCAGTGAGGAACATTTCTGCGTGTGTGCGCATCAGCACCAACGCCAACACTCAGCGCTCAGCTTCACTAAGCCACAGAGACAGCAGCCACAAACACACACTAATTTCAAACCCTTCACACTGGCACCACTGCACACCTCCTCAACATGAATGTAAGCCAGCTCATAACACATAACACATACCACATTTCTGTCAGGCAGGATAATGGTTATGAATTAAAACAAAACGGACAAATGAACAAATGGTTCATTTAAGTATGATACTAATTATTTTCATTCGATGTCTTAAAGAATATCCTCTTCACTGGAGTAAAGATATCCTGGCTAGTGAATAAGATGTACAAGAGCACGTGCGTGTGTGTGTGTGTGTGTGTGTGTGTGTGTGTGTGTGATCTACTGCTGACACTTCATAGTACTGGGCAACAGCCCCCTGAAGGCTGGTTTATACTTCCCTCAACTCAGGTTTCTGCAGCTTTTAAAAGGTCAGAAAAGCACTTCTTTGGCAGTTGGTGTGTGGAAGAGGGAGGAGGGCAGGTCCACAAAGTCACGCAAATATATAAATATTTATATAAATACACACACACACACACACACATATATATATATATATATATATATAAGTCAACAGTGCCACCATGTTTGTGGACGCAGCCTTTAGGTTTGCTACGTAACTTTTTAAATTTTTAAAATAATAAAACTTTTTTTTTAAATAATAATAATAATAATAATAATAGATAGATAGATAGATAGAGAGAGAGAGAGAGAGAGAGATGGATAGATAGATAGACAGACAGACCTGGGGAAGTATAATGTATTCATGTTTATATGAATATTTATATTACATTTATATTTCTATACCTTTTAATACAGTTGATTTTTTTAAAAGCACTTTTCTAAGCGCTCCACTGTGACCAAAACAAAAAACAACCAAAAAACCCCACCAAGTTTCTGCACTCTACTCACTTCTCAAAGGATTACATGTAAAACGTATGCTGGTGGTTAAGAAAATACAACAAAAACAGCAAAAAAAAAAAAAAAAAAGGTGTGAAACTTTTTCTACGACTTTATTGAATTATGAACGGTTTTCTGCATTAATAATAATAATAATAATAATAATAATAATAATATCCATTCATAAATTACATAAACATTTCAAAATCACTTTAAAAACTATTAATTTTATCTAATTTATTTATTTTATATAGCCTATTTTGTACCTTTTGGATGTTTTCCGTCCTCACTTATCACAGCTTCCCATAGCACTACCTGTAAAACATGTGCCGGTGATTTACATGTGGAGAAATAAAATGGGCATTTAATTATCATCAGTTCCTCCATTCAGATGATTTTTTCCTACAGACTCGGATTTCTGAGGTTCAGAAATTCGCAGGTTTAAAGTTCATCTACTTTGGCAGGAGGTGAAATTTAGCATCGCTGGAAGCTCATTTCTTTTTGACAAATTCCAAAATGCTTACATCTGCCCGAGACCCAAAAGCAACCTTCCATAAGCACACCAGCTAGATGTCTAAATTCTTTAAAGCACTGCCTGATACCCTGGGCTGTAAAGTGTGTGTGTGTGTGTGTGTGTGTTTGGCAAAGCTGATAGAGATTAGCTTATGAGGCGAGCGCAGTTGCACGTGATGCTGAATAGGAGCTGCACAAGAGAGCTTTTGTCACGTATCTAACACAATTAGCCTCATGCAAATGACAGCCAAGCTTGAGTGGCTCGCTGAAATGCAAACTACACATCCTCCGAGGCATGCTCTTCACCGGGTGAGGGAGTTAAAACACACACACACACACACACACACATACACACATGGCCTGGAAGTAGAAGCACTGGAGCAGATCACAGGCTGCAGCTCCTACCCTAAATTAACGCAACACACACACACACACACACACACACAAGTGCCTTATCACAGCAGTCACCATGCCAACTAATACAGGGCTGAATGGTGGCCTAGGCGGAGCTTCACCTGTGGTACATAAGCCCCGCCCCCTCTCAGGAACGACTAACTGACAGACGAGAGCTGAAGAGAGAGAAGTTCCCACAATTCATTTCCCACAGTGGCAGCATGGGGAAAAAACATTAACCACCACTCACCTACTCCATTTACTCCAAGTGCTTTTTTAGCTCCTAAACAATCAGGTTGCAAGTTGAAAGCAAGCCAGAAAAATAACCATGGAGGACAAAGTGCTTGTGAAAAAAACAGTCATTAGTGAGCCAATATGAGCAGATTTATAACAAAGTATTTCATTTCTAATATTCTAGTGTTGTAACTAAAAATAACAACAGGTGTATGTTTGGGATGTTCACTAGTACATGATGTGACATCTCGCTTTAACTTCATACATTTAAGTCGCACAAACAGCTCAAAATCGCACGATTTTTCTGCCGCCAAGCTACAACAAGACACCAGCCTATTTCAGCTTACAGCATATTATTCAGTACTACAGTGAAAATAACAGCAAAAGTGAAAATTGTGTGTAGTTTAGTAGAATCTTGAAAGTCCTGACCTTTTTTTTTTTTTTTTTTTCCCCAAGTATACATCATTACTCTCATTGACAGAGAAACGTGTGTAATCCCACGACACACTGCGAGCTCACGTCAGTTGTAAATGATTAAAAGGAATGTGCGGGTTTACAAGTTGAACAAAACTCAATTAAGATTTCAATACATTCAAATATGAATAAGGCTATAATTTTATACTGCCACAGTTTTATCTTTAGCTATCGTTATATTATCTACAGCAACAGTCATCAAACTGGGAGAGAAAAATCGCCTAAATTGTATCTCTACTTAATATGCTTTATAATTTTGTCAACTGCTTCAACCAAATGTAAAAAATGGCATGTGTTTAAATTTAGTGTTTAAATTTAGTAGCTGCTGTTATTAAAACTAAACTAAAACGAAAGCTGCCTTTGGACTTTCCTAAAGATTTAAATAACTATCATGTTCATGTAATGTAAGTAAGAGATGAGTGTGAGATGTTTTCCTGTAAATTTTCACCCTACAACCTGCAAATGTAATATAAATAATATAAAATTTACAGCAAATGAATATCGTCCCCACATATAATACATCAATGTCCTTGTTTACTAGTAACAGGCACTAATTATTAATTAATTAATTAATAATACAATCAATTAAAAATACAAAACAAATCAGTAAACACCTGACAAACAAACAAACAAAAACATATCAGCTGTTAAACTCAAACAAAAATAAATTGTTGAACCCTTACGAAAAACATACAAGCCCCTCCCCAAAATACTCAAAACAAATCAGCTGAAAAAAAAAAGACCAAACAAACAAAAAAACAACCACAAACAGTCAACTGCTAAAAAGAAAAATTTAATTAAAAATACAAAATCCCTAAAACAAGCAAAAAACAAATAAAATAAAAACCAAAACAAATGAGTTAACCTCTAGATAGATAGATAGATAGATAGATAGATAGTCGATCCCTAACACAGGGTAATTTTTTATTTAAAAAACTTATTTGACATTAATTACTTTCCCACTATTCCAGTCCCAAACGATTAAACATCAGATTTAGATCAAACGAGAGAAAAAGAGATCATTAAAGAAGATAATTGATGAAGCTCTGCATTTTCTCTGTAATCGAGCGAGACGGCTGTTATTTTACATTACAGCCTGCAGCCACGTCATTGTACCTGAGAGGCTCGATCTTCATTAGTGCTGTAGCGTCCTCACACACACACACACACACACACATACACACACATACACACACACAAACGCATCAATCCTCATTAGTGATGTACAGAATAATAGGTACTGAGAACAACAATATATCCCACACACACACACACACACACAGAGTTAACTTGGGCTGAACCGAGTTCTCACAATACAACTCTATAATACGATTCCAGCTGCAGAAACACGCTGACCGACTGTTAATTGCCCTGTGGGGTGTGTAGGGGGAGAGAGAAACTGCTGCTTCTGTGTTTTCTTTAATTAAACCCTGCGCATCTAGCCGCTCATCGGCCACCGAGACCCCAGCATCAGGCTCGTACGCATCATCATTATCACATAGCTTCTCTGAATTTGCACTCCAGCTGTGAGGTCGTGCGGTATTAATGGATCAAAACGCAGCCCCGCTGCCCTGACCGCTCCATTTTTCCTTTTTTTCTGTGCCAGAAACTAAATATATTCTGCTGGGTGGAAGAATTAGGCTTCATGCAAATTTCAGGACGCCTGTTCAGCGATTTTCCAAAGCCGAAGCCATATAGGCCTTTTATAAATTACATCCAGGGGCTGTAATACATAATAATCTAAAGTGCCTGAACATGTCATTTTACACCATTAGAAATCATCTGTTAAAGCTATAATGCGGAGGTTTTTTGTTCAAACTGATCAATTTAGCAAAAAATACTATATAATCTGATGTTCTGCTGCAAGTCACCCTGACAGTCCTGTAAAAGTAATTCACGTTGTCTCAGAGGTCAGATTCAGGAGGAAATTTGTACGCATTCTTCACACACCACCTTAAATTTGTCAAATGTCACCAAAACCTAGCCTTAGGCACAAAAGAAGTTCAACACCATGGTGACTGGCAGGAGCTGAGAGATAGTGCGAGAGTGTAAATAAGCAAGAGTGGAAACAGACAAGAGAGGAAAAAGGTTTCAAGAATGATGAAGTTTTTTTTTTTTTTTAATTCTTTCTCCAGGTTGGTGGGAAGCTAGTGACAGTCAGTCAGGAGTTTGTATTTCTATCCAGTTGCAAAGGTGTCTTAGCTAGAGACCTCAAGTTTGTGAGGTTTAATGAGTTTCTTTGTGGTTTTTTTTCTATTAAACAAACAGTTATATCTCAGTTAGTGAGGGATTCATGCCCTTGGCTCGCCCGATCTGTGCCTTTTTATCCTCAGACAAGTTAAAAAAAAAAAAAAACAAGCAAAATTCGATGGGGAAGCCTCCACGGCTAACAAGTCTAGTCCTTCTTATTACAAATTGGTATGCCTCAAATGTGTATGTATGTATGTATGTATAAATATATATATATATGTGTGTGTGTGTGTGTGTGTGTGTGTGTGTGTGTGGCCGTGAGTGGAGTAGAGTAACGTTAATAATAACGTTACAATTCCCAGAATACTAGCACAATTAAACAAACAGAACAAAACTCTTGCGCACTCTTTCCCCGGGTGTGGTGTGTTCTCGGGGCGGCTTGTGATTTATTTAACTGCACCCGAACCTGTTGTGTTCATTACTAACATGAGCTAAATTAGCTAGCAAGCCCGCTGGCTTAGCATTAAGGTTATAAAGCTACAAGTTTGAAGTACAACGTGATTTACTTCGTCGCTGTACTGAAGTCGGGTTTTTAAGTGTCTGTATTTTACTTGGGGTTTCTTTCACCTCATACTTTTTACTTTTACTCAAACATTCAACTCCCTATATTTCCAAACTGTTTTTTTTTTTTTTAAATTGGTACCTGCTCACTGTTCCCTTTAAAATCCATGTATGACTTATATTTACTGTTGCTGCTGTGAGCAGCCATTTTGATTGATGTCACTTGCTGAACTCGGGGTTGAGGAGACCTTCCTAAGTTAATGAGTAGGAATTCTGAGTTGAGGGAGCGTTTTCTTTGTTTTTTTTTTTTCTAGTTGGAATTTTAGTCGAATGCAGCATTAGTCTCTTGTCCGATGAGCTACCTTTAACTAAATAATTTACATAAACGCATGTGATTGGATAAACCACAACAGAAGATATGATACAGATTCATGTTTATAACAATGGAGTGGCCGAAGTATGGACTTTTTTTTTTTAACCTCCTACATTAATCGGTTCTGCTACAGTATTTTTCGGGTGCTCGATTCAGTCCAGTGGTCCACCTTTTGACGACTCCTGCTGCAGTATTTTAAGGAATCCTTCTGTCGGAGAGTTCTACCTGATACAGAAGCACAACATTTTGTATCAAAGCTCATACACATGGCTTACTGACTAATATTAATGCTGGCAGCCTCCTCTATAAACTCCGCCACGCCTCGCTCTGCTCGCACGCGACAGCAATCTGCATGCAAGGTGCAAATTCTCACACCTTTAGCATACTCTGCCAGTAAAAACAGCTCTTATAGTGGAGGCGGAGGCCTTGTCCACACCCTCACATCCTCACGCTCGCACAGCCAGACGCTCGGCGTCTCCACGTCAACAGGCGGCACCTATAGAAACACTTCAGCGATGTTCAATTTCCACACGAGCGCCGAGGCCTGACCTCGTCCAGCAACCTGGAGAGAAACTCATTATCTTCCGCCGTTTGATGTTTTATGACAATGTCATATGCAGTGGCACGGAGTCAACAATGCAATCAGAAGCTCGTGAAAAAATAGCACAGTAAAAAAAAAAAAGAGACAGGAGGAGGAAAAAAAAATTACAATGGAATTAAAGTAAGCTTGTTGGTCTATATCCAGCGCAGTCTGTTGTTTTGATCTCCTCAAACAGATTTCCCAGAATCTAAATTTGTAATGCTGGAGAAAAACATGTGCAATTCTGTGGTAGCAAGGCCATATCTTTCTATGTGTACTTACTTGCTTTTTATAAACAAAAGAGAATAATTAGTCTTTTGTTTGGACCATGTGACTGAACACGTGAGGTGTTTCTTGTTGCCCAGGTGTTCCCTGTGAGACTGACTGTTTAAACAATTAATAGCTCTGAATGTCTGGTCTTGGTTTGAGCCCTGCAGGGTTTTGCCTGTGATGAGTGCGCTTGTTGTTAAAAAAGAGCAATTTTGAAGCTGGGAAAAGAGTGAAAATCAATCAGAGCCATTGCATAAGCATCGGGCATAGCCAATACAACAATTTGAAAAAGAACGAAACTGCTGGTGTATTAACAGCCAGACATCGAACAGGTGGAGCAAAAGCAAAAGAACTGGCCTTGCTGTTCCAATACTTTCAGAGGGGAATGGATATATAGATATGGATATGTAAAGACTGCTCGGGCAGCAATCCACATTTTTGTAATGTTGTCTGTCTGTCTGTCTGTCTGTCCATCTGTCTATCTTTCTAAACTGACTAATCAGGCCACCTTCCACTTTTTTGACAAGTTATTTATTATTTAAAATTAATTGCTCAAGCAAAAAAAAAAAAAAAACTTTGTTATTATAAACTGGATACTCTGTCTGCCGGTGATTTTATTTATCCATCCATCCATTTGTTTGTTTATATCTATCTATTTATCTATCTATCTACTTAATTATTTATTTTTGTTTGTGATGTTTTATTTTAAACTGATTGCTTAGGCAGCCGTCCACTTTATTATAGACTAGATAGTCTGCCTGTGATTTTCTTTATCCATCCATCCATTTGTTTGTTTGTATTCATCTATCTATCTATCTATCTATCTATATATCTAATTATTTATTTATCTACCTATTTATCTATTTATTTATTCTTGTTTGTTTGTCATTTTTTATTTTAAACTGATTGCTCAGGCAGCCTTCCACATTTTTGTACTTTTATCTATCTATCTATCTATCTATCTATCTATCTATTCATAACTGTAATCATGATTGTATTTCTATTTTCAACCGAGCAATGTCATTATAATTGGAGGAGTTATGTGCCATGATGAAGGAGGCAATAAGTCTATGAGCTGTCGCTGACATTGACAGTCATGTCGAGCGAGTGCAGGATTGTTATTGTTCTGCTGTCACTACTTAAAACAGCACATGGTGTCAAATGCATCACTGTCAAATAGATCAAGTTTACACACAACACTGAGTCTCCTAAACTTCTGAAACGACTGATGCAGGTGACAGACGATGTGGTCCAGTGGAATTCTAAAGTTAAAACCTTGTAATTCCCAAAGTTAAAACCTTATGCCTTGTTAAATTACTGTAATAAGTTAAGCAAATGTACAAAAAGGAGACAGATTTGTTCAATCTTCTAAAATCCACCTTTTTTACCTCCTGTAAAAAAATTTAAAACAGAATTGGATAGGAACTAGGAACTATTTGTCCTCTTTAGGTATGGCATACGTTTTACCTGAATTTCCAATACCCACATATCTACAGCCTGAATTTCTACTATTGGACTTTTCACAACAACATGAATATAAAGTGCCCAAGTTTTCTAACATTGTTTTTTTTCTGACTGAATTTTTACCTGTGGAATTTATTGAACCTGAATTTTTAATTATCTGGAATTTTTAAACCTATTACATGATTTTCACCTGAAATTTCTTCCATCTGAACTTACCTAGCAAAAGAAGTAAAAAAAAAAATTTAAAAAAGGTGTTCCAATATATATTCCAACTCAAAGGTTTTATACACAGTCCAACCTATTTTTGTTTTTACATATGTGAAAATATTGGACATAAATTTTCAACTACCTGAATGTATTGAACCTGAATTTTCTACTAACCAAATGTACTGAGCTTGAATTTTCTACTACCTGAATTTACTGAACTTCAATTTATTACTACCTCAAATTATTGTACTGGAATTTTCTACTAAATGAATTTACTGAAGTTGAATTTTCCTTCAACCTGACGTTTCTGCTAACCGAATTTATTGAACCTGAATTTTCTACTACCTGAATTTCTTTAACTTGAATTATCTTATTTATTTATCTTAAATTGTTGAACTGGAATTTTCTATTACCTGAATTTTTGAGCCTGGAATTTTCAACTGCATGATTTTTCATTTCTAAAAAAGGTAGTTAACACTAAAGATTTTCTAATACCCTTTTTAATCCAAAATGTCCTACTAAATTAATTTAACCTTAATACCTGAAATTTATACTAGTTTTCCTTCTGCTGGCAATTAATTAAGGAAATAAAGTAGGTGTTCCATCAAATACCTAAATCTTTGACTTATTTCTTACTTAAATTTTCAAATTCTTGTGTAATTAACTAATTTGTTGAAGTTTATACAAATGTCTAAAATTAGCCATAAACTTGATACTATGGTTGTCTTCTCGGGTTGAGCTTCTTGTGAATGTGATTCAACGCCACAGCAGGATGCAGCTGTGCTCCAAAGCCTTGACAGACTGAATCCCCGTGCTACCATCAGAGCTAATAATAGCATCAGATTGCATCAGCTCCACTCTGATTTTGGCGTCTGTGTGCTCGGGGTCACTGGATTAAAGAGGGCCGACGTCTTGCTGATAAAATCCACAGAAACGAGGACCTCAGTGAAAGAGCTGATTGTGACGCTGGGTTTAAAGCTAAATGTGAATGAGCAGCGACTAAAGGGGCCAAGGAGAAACAGGGGACAGGTGTGTGTGTGTGTGTGTGTGTGTGTGTGTGTGTGTGTGTGTGTGTGTGCACACGTCTTTATATCTTGGTATACAAAATATAAAAAGGATGCAAGGATAAAAACATCAGACAGTTTTGACCTTGTGGGAACATTTGGCTGGTCCCTGGAGGAAAAGCGCTTTTAATAGAATTAATCATCGCATTAATCATTTCATTAATTAGTTACAGTAATAGTTATGTCAATGGAGGGCGCTCATAAGAATACTAAGTTTGTGTTGGTGTTTAAAATACTAAAAATGCCAAAATATTTTCTTTAGGATACTGAGATTAAGTTTAGTATTAGGTTTAGGTGTAGCATTAATTAGCTACAGTAATAATTATGTTGACTGAAGATCTTAAGATATACGTGTACATGTGTGTGTGTGTGTGTGTGTGTGTGTGTGTGTGAGAGAGAGAGAGAGAGAGAGTTATGACCTTGAGATGACATTATATACCTAAACAAGAAAGAAAATATTTGATAGTTTGACCTTGTGGGGACTTTTTCCCAAAATGCAGCTTTTATATAAAATACTGACAGAGCCAAAATATTTACTTACTGGTTACTGAGGTTAGGGTCAGGTGTGGGCATAGTGTTAATTAGCTACAGTGATAATTAAGTCAGTGGAAGGTGTGTGTGTGTGTGTGTGTGTGTGTGTGTGTGTGTGCGCGTGTGTGTGTGTTGATTCAGGCGTCTTTTGTTTCAGAAGAGAGGCATGAGCTCCAATGGGGGAGGATGTAAATATCTCATCCCCGAGGACCGCGGCTACACAGAAACACACACGCAAGCAGAGTGCACATGTGAAGTCACACACACTCACACATACAGGTTGCACTCTACCCACCCACCCACACAGACACGCACACACATACACGCACACACACACACACACAGGTTGAACACCACCTACAGAAACACTAAGACTAAACCTGTGCTGTAACATACATCTGGACTGAAATCCACCCAATGATCAGAGCAACAAAAGGAACACAACAGGAAGGAAAACCAAACACACAAGTGCACAAAGAAACGCGATCACACCCAAACACAAAAAAAGGCCAATATAAGACTTAATGACCTCCTGGAAAGAGCAAAGCCAGGAAAAAGAATTTGTTCTTGTACAGGAAGGAAATCTGGACAGATTAAACAGAACCATCCATCATTTGGGCTAAATGCAATCAGTGGAACGGCGTAAGAGCCTGGCTGAGCAATCATTACAACAAAAACACCAAATGGAGGGCTCTCATCATTCGCTCCAAAAAAATAAATAAATAAAAAAATAAAGCAAACACTTACATGAAGTAAGAAATGGAGCGCTGTTCAGCAGCAGCCATAATTAGACTGAAACAAGGACGAGGTCTGCAGCAGAACTACATTATTCACATCGTTACTGTCTAACAAGCAGGGCGAAGATAAGAGCATGAATTAGCAACACTATTCATTCTGTATGTGTGCGTTCTTCATGTATATGAACACAAATATGCTTGTGTTATAAACTTACACTGATACAGTAACATTTCTGAAATATTTCATGAGTATTTGCAATATAAAGCAGCACATAGTTCTACTGATACAGAGCTGGACCATAAAAAAAAAAAGGAGAAGCATTCCGCCCCATAAGCAGTTAGATTTAAAAAAAGAAGCTTAAAAGAAATCTTTTTACTTTAGCATTTTTTTATTTTATTGCTTATTTGTTTGTTTGAATTTGTATTAAACATTTAATTTTAGCTTTTTATACCCTATTTGTTATGATTACCCGTCCATTCATCCATCCACCTATCTATCTATCTATCTATCTATCTATCTAAGCACTCACTCATCCATCCATCCATCCCTCCCTCCCTCTAATCGTTGTTTTTGCTGCAAGATGCATCCACATTTTATTTTCAACTTGGAAATCAATTTTCTAGGTAAATTATAAAGATATCGCCAGATTTTATTTCATTTTTCTTATCTGAAGCCTGAGAGGTGAAAAAAAGACAATTTAACTTTAATATTTCTGTAAAGGTTCTTATGTTTTTGAAAACGGTTTTATTTACAACTTTTTTTCTGAAAATGTTGTTATTATTTTGTTTTCTTGCTCTAGGACGCACCCACATTTAATTCTGAACTGCATGGAAAGCAAATTTCCTGGATAAATTATAAAATAGAGTTAGATGTTTTTTCCCCACTCAGAAACAATGAGGGGTGTAAAATTCAATTATATGGTTTTTTTTGACCAAGTAACTTGTATAACATCTACTAAATCTACCTAAATTTGGTACAAACAATACATTCTGATTAAAGAAAACACAGACGCTCTTACTGCAAGAATAACTATGTTGAGGTATAAAGTAATAAATATTAAAGCAATATTTTACCGAATGTGTAAAGCCATGAAAGAATGGAATTAGACTGTTAGGAGTATTTTCTGAGGAGCGTACATGAGAAAGCTCACCACACAGAACTTTATTTGTACCTCAGCTCAGGCTCTTGAAGGCTCTAACAGACTTCAGATCAAGAAGCTCTTGAAACACACAAGCATCAGACTCTCTGCTGAACACTGAATAAGCATCCAAATGTCTGAGAAGCTCACACAGAGACTCCAAACCTGCAAAGCGGCTGGTGTAACACCGCTAGACCATGTTAATTTTAAAAATAATATATATGTATCCATAAGTAGTGGATTTTTCCAGGCCATAAGCTCTGGTCTGGTCACACCGCGTGAGCTCGAGCTAAAAATACAGAGCACAGGAAAATGCAGTACGCTCATTAACACCGGGGCTTTTTGTTCCTCGCTCTACAGAGTTATAATTCTCGTTAATTCATGCAAACGCTTCGAATGGAAGAAAAGCCAGCTCCATGTTTGAAAGATCTTTTAAAATATTAGCTAAAAGGTTTAAAGAGTGGGAGGTAGGTGTAATTTCCTGATTAAGCCACATGACAGATTAAAACACTTGGATAACTGTAGTACAGTGTTAAAAGAAAGAAAGAAAGAAAGAAAGAAAGAAAGAAAGAAAAAGAGCTTAAAGCGAGATCAAGAGAAGAAAATGAAGGAAGGAGGGAAGGAAGGAAGAATAGCAGATTAGCATTTCTTCTGATCCTTCTCAAACATCATTCCTCACGTCCTATAAAACCGAATTTGTCAAGGAAAGTGAAATACAACAAACATAACAAAAGGGAATGGTGGCTAAACTCCTCCCTCTCTTTAATTTAGAATAATGCTAGCCAATCACAGGTACCGGTTATGACAGGCACAAATAACTGGACATTCAATGTCCTCCTTTAAGATCCCTCAAGGTCGTTCAGCCGTCCTACATCGTGAGGTGAGAACCAGTTGAACATGACGACTGGCTACAGGTTGATGTCTATCACGTGACAGAGTTATACAGCACAGACACTGGGAACACTGAGGATCGGGAAAAGAATAAGCCCAAACACTCATAACGTGCAGGAGCGAGACGAAGCAGAAAGACTGGCTATGCTAGTGCTCCATGATGGAGGTTTGATAACTCAGAGTGATAAGTGCTGATGCGGGCGACCACCAGCACACAGCCTCTTCTCAGGCTTTCCCCCGTATCCTCACAGCCGTATCAGCCGTAAGAGCAGCACGAGTTCTGAAGGACAGCGTCTAACTGAGGTCTACGTTCCCAAGGTTCTCCATTAATGGCCCTCATTACTCAGCTATATTAAGGACTAATCTTTAAGGCCAGCCCACACCTCAGCTCTGCTAATTCAACTGGATCAACTCGAACACAAAGCCCCGCTCTAAAAGCAGCACAGTGCAGCCCTGATACGACCATATATATATATATATATATATATATATATATATATATATATATATATATATATATATATATAACCTGATATAACCATACTGTATATATAACCTGATATAACCACACTGTATATATAACCCAATATAACCACACTGTATATATAACCCGATATAACCATACTGTATATATAACCCGATATAACCACACTGTATATATAACCCGATATAACCATACTGTATATATAACCCGATATAACCACACTGTATATATAACCCGATATAACCACACTGTATATATAACCCGATATAACCACACTGTATATATAACCCGATATAACCACACTGTATATATAACCCGATATAACCATACTGTATATATATAACCCGATATAACCATACTGTATATATAACCCGATATAACCATACTGTATATATAACCCGATATAACCACACTGTATATATAACCCGATATAACCACACTGTGTATATAACCCGATATAACCACACTGTGTATATAACCCGATATAACCACACTGTATATATAACCCGATATAACCATACTGTATATATATAAAACCCGATATAACCATACTGTATATATATAACCCGATATAACCACACTGTATATATAACCCGATATAACCATACTGTATATATAACCCGATATAACCACACTGTATATATAACCCGATATAACCACACTGTATATATAACCCGATATAACCACACTGTATATATAACCCGATATAACCACACTGTATATATAACCCGATATAACCACACTGTATATATAACCCGATATAACCACACTGTATATATAACCCGATATAACCACACTGTATATATAACCCGATATAACCATACTGTATATATAGACTGATATAACCACACTGTATATATAACCCGATATAACCACACTGTATATATAACCCGATATAACCACACTGTATATATAACCCGATATAACCATACTGTATATATAACCCGATATAACCATACTGTATATATAACCCGATATAACCATACTGTATATATATAACCCGATATAACCACACTGTATATATAACCCGATATAACCACACTGTATATATAACCCGATATAACCACACTGTATATATAACCCGATATAACCACACTGTATATATAACCCGATATAACCATACTGTATATATAACCCGATATAACCATACTGTATATATAACCCGATATAACCATACTGTATATATAACCCGATATAACCATACTGTATATATAGACTGATATAACCATACTGTATATATAACCCGATATAACCACACTGTATATATAACCCGATATAACCATACTGTATATATAGACTGATATAACCATACTGTATATATAACCCGATATAACCACACTGTATATATAACCCGATATAACCA